>NC_060175.1:51114071-51361361 GCF_021184085.1 Oncorhynchus gorbuscha
CAGAGATTAATTGCTGTACAGATGTAATTGCCCATTGATGATGCCCCTTTATCCCTTCATCTCTAAAACACTGGCGATAGATAACACAGATTAGCCTTTCTTGACCCTCCTTGGACTGTGACAGAGAGAGCAATTATACTGACCCAGGAACAGATACCGATATCATAAACACTGATTATATGAAACATTGTGACACGCCTAGCTGTACTCTAGACAGCAGACTCTGTATCGCATCAGCAGCATGTTGGAAGGTGTGGTTGAGCCTAGCAAGTACCCAGGCCTAATTGAACTTCCGTCGGTACAAGCTATTACAGTGACAACTCCTGCTCCCTTTAGTGCAGGCAGTGTTCACAGTGCTGCAGGTCTGCCCTGAGCCCTCCTCTTTCATGTTTACTGCTGGTGACAGGAGGAAGAAGCAATCTGCCCTGTATGTTCTGGAAATATGTTTGGTTGCATGAAATATTCAGTTATCGTTCTCCATAATCCCTGCCTGCTTTTCTGGAAATGTGCATACGGTATCCGTTTATGCTACCTTTTTAAAATAGACTCGGGGAGAGATTTCTGTCCGTTCAGCCTTGGAGGGGTTGGGTGGGGGATGATGA
Organism: Oncorhynchus gorbuscha; assembly: GCF_021184085.1. Taxonomy (NCBI): domain Eukaryota; kingdom Metazoa; phylum Chordata; class Actinopteri; order Salmoniformes; family Salmonidae; genus Oncorhynchus; species Oncorhynchus gorbuscha. Next base: position 51,114,674 of record NC_060175.1, read on the forward strand.
AGATGCAATGATAAGAGTTGGCGATCACCTTTAACAGGCTGCTGTATTGTTGGGGACACTGGGTGAACATGATCAATGGCAGTCTACTCTGCACGGACAATTCATCTTCAAACCTAACACTGAAGGACAAACCTGCAATGAGGTCAATGTTATCGCACATGTTCAGGGGTTCCTTTCCCGGAACAACCCAGTGGGAGGGAGATAGGAGGCTTGTCTCTCTCGCTGGCAAGGTCCCCTGTACACTTCTGTGCTTAAGGCATTGGCTGGGGCTATCATTCTCCATGTGACATGACTAAAGGATATGCCATTGCAGAGAGTGAAGCCCTGTCCCATTCAGTGCACTTGGTTTATTGCAGTCCGGATTATCATTTGCTCGTGGCTATAGGCTTACAAGCTTGTCATATCTCAGATGTTGTCATGTGTTCTTTCAGAAAGAGGCAGTTTGTGGTTATTGTTATGTCCTGGCAGAGGCATTCACAGCTCCATATTAGACATGTCTCCCCTTTATGGTGCCTTAGGCTATTTGTGAAAGGCTTTTCCATGAGAAATAAATCGTCTTTCCCTTTTCTCAATGAAACAGGCAGCATCTTACTTGTTCTGCCTCAGTACATGGTGAAAATGGCAGCTTCAAATACAATTTTGTACAGTTTTATAAAAACAAATCCACAAAATCATGTTTGCATTTTTCATCCTGCAATGTTTTCATAGGAATGAGAACCACAACCAATAGGATTAGGTTTTATTGGATGCCGTTTGAGCCAACTGTACATTACCTTTCTGAAAGAACAGGATTTACAATGTAGCCCTGAGCCACTCTAGCCCCGCACGCCTATTATCATTCAGATTTATAGTGCTTTTTGTTTTGTGGTGGTCTGAATTTTCACAAGTGAATCTAATACAGTATATGTAAAAAAATAAATAAAAAAAACACAATGAAAAGGGCAGCGTATCCACAAGGTCCTCAAATGTACAACAAAACCTGACAGCCTTAGCATAAAGAGCAAGTAGTTACAGCGGTAGGATCTTCTTTTGATCACTCTTTTGTTGCTGAGAATTAGGAAATGCAAACTTGTAGTGTATTCAAGGTTTCAAAAGGCTTTTAAAGTGTGGAACTCCCATTTTAAAATGTCAGACCTGGTTTGCATGAACTATAAGAAATCTCCATAAATGATGATCCACGTAATAATTCACATTCCCTGTTGCTGGGGGTTATTTTCCTGCTGTAGCAAACTGGCTCAAATTAAGATCCTACATATGTATGATCCCGAATGAAAGCCAGCAGAATATCACCATTATTCCCAGTTTAATCTCATTCCAGATAACCTGTGAATATTGAAAAATACTGAACAAAGAGCAAAGACATAAAAGTGACAAATGTCCTGACTGGAATAGAGGGGGATCACAGTCTCCTTTGCTGTGTTCCCGCAGAGGGTATTGTGGTGGTTGCATGGGCAAGGTTACAAGGCACCCCCTAGGGACGATCTGTAGAAGAGCAGACAGGATGGAGGAAGACAGGCTCGGGGACAGGCAGATCTGGACAAGGAAAAGTGCCGTTGTCTCAAGTAGCATGATACGATGAGGTAGCAGAAAGTTCCCCCTTCCTTCCCTCTCAGCTGATGGGTGAATGTCATGTAAACCACTAAGGACAATGGGGAGTGTAATTTAGGAGAATATTGACTACACAAAGGATACACGAGGCTCATGTTTAACATCTTCTACATGTGCTGCTATGTAATAGAGTACAACTTTCCTCGTACCAACTGTATTTTATGGGCAATGAAAATAGGTGCATGTTGTACACACAACCATATGGCGTTGTTTTTGAATGAATCTGGTGGGTAAGACAGACACAAACAAACATCAACCGTATGCACAGTGACCCCATACATCCAAGTGTACACAAGCACCAGGTGCTCCACCATAATTGTCTAAGCCGCGTGTGCTCACCATTTTGCGGCTTCCCATAATATTAAAATGTAACTCCTGTTTTGTTTGGAATGAGATATGTCCCTAATAAAAGCCCCAGCCAGCGTCTGTAGGGGGAAACGTTGTAATGTCGGTCCCTAAGACCGAGCCTGGTGTGAGGGCAGCGGTCCTCTGGGACCTCATTACACAGCGTGGAGCTCTACTGGGGGCTGTAAGCAGAGCAGACGCCTGGCTGCCTGGGACTCTCAGCTTATGATGGAGATACATGCCAGATGTAGGATCACTGGGTGTGATAAGCTATACACCAGCATCCCGACGTGTACTGCTCTGCATAGCAAGAGCCTGTTTACTGGCTCAGCCATGCCTAGAGTCAGGGCTCTCCCCTAACGGGGGATCAGAGCACGTATCAACCATAATTAGAATAATGAATCGAGGTGGGCATGCTTAATAGTTGGATCGGTTGCCATGTGTAAAATCTTAATCTTCTCTCAGTTGGAAGGTGCAGTGATTGCTGTGTGCTATTGTTCCAATGACTGTATATGAATGGACAAATCCATCGATTACGTGAAAACATTCATTCCTATGGGAAGACCCGTGGAGGCTGCTGAGGAGAGGACGGTTCATAATAATATCTGTAAGGGAGTAAATGGAATGGTATCAAACACATGGAAACCATGTGTTAGATGTATTTGGTACCATTCCACTGATTCCACCCCAGCCATTACCATGAGCCACCAACCTCCTGGGGTGAAGAATCAATAGCGCATTGGAAGTTGGTTTTATCTTGCTAAGATGGCGTCTCATGAAGACATAACATGCGCAGTTTGAGCTAGTCCAGGAAGTGACCTTTGCAGCATCGCTCAGTGCTGCCCCCACTCATTGTGTATCTCCAAGTTGAAGGCTGGCGTCCCGAGTGGCGAAGTAGTCTAAGGCACTGCATCGCAGTTTTGCAGTGTCACTACAGCCTGGGGTTCGATCCCCGGCTGTGTCACAACTGGCCGTGATCGGGAGTACCATAGGGTGGCGCACAATTGACCCAACTTTGTCTGGGTTAGGGGAGTGGTTGGCCAGTCGTCAGTTGATCAGTGTTTCCGCCGACACATTGGTGCAGCTTCCGGTTTAAGCGAGCGGGTGTTAAAAAGCAGCGCGGTTTGGCGGGTCATATTTCGGAGGACGCATAATAAATAATCCTTATAACTTCTTCAGTGTGAGCTTTTAAAAGAATCTGTTCAAGGACATACATCTGGTGTAATAGATGGAATTATTGGTGCCATGACTGTCTTCACATTTTTTTTTTTTTTAATTTACTCAGAGATTGACCACAAAGATAGTCATTTTCCCATTCACTATAATGGGGGATCATGTTTTCTGAAAACAGTGCCTGCAGTACCACGGTCGGCCTTGAACTCCGGGGCTTCAATGAGAGGGGGAAGTTGTTCTCTCCTGTATTAACTAATGTTGGTTAGAGTTGGTTAATGTTACTGATGCACAGCAGCTGGAAACTAATGACTTCATCATTTCAATTGAATGAGTGCTTTCAGGGATTCTCATTTGTCATAGCAAAATTGGAGTTGCTTTACATAGTTGATTTCCCCAGCTCAATTCACAATTATATGACACCCTAAGATTTGTCAGCAATCAGCTGAATGTTTTGGTGCAGTTTTTCAAATGATAAAATACATTTAACATGTCTACAATATTAAACTTGACTGCTTGGCCATGAACTTCCATTTTGGAGATTTGTCAGAATATTTATTGGGTTTCTGGACATCTCTATGTCGGTCCTTGGCGTACTGGTAGACAGCCAGAACACAGCAATAGTCTTTCTGAATGTTCTCTTCCCCCAGACATGAAAAATGTTGAGGACAAGTCTTGCCAAACTGGTCAAGAACCAGCACCATTTGTCAGCTTGGAGGTAACTTCTGCCCATTTCTACTGATCTAACCGTGAGACCACCTGCAGAGCAGTGGAGACCCTTTGACCTCATTATTTTTCCAACTCCAGATTCTTTGGTAAATAACAAAACTCCTGGCCGGAGCCATTTATTTTTATGGCGCTACATTGGATTGTAAAGTTAGCCTGCCACCTATCACTTTCCAGTGTTTACTGCTAGGTTTTGCTAGTGCCAGGGAAGTGGTTTTGTGTGAATTGACTGCAGGTGTGTCTAAGTAAGTGAGTGAGGCTGAGTTTTTATCTCTGTCAGTGGATTAGGGGGCCCAGTCTTGATAAAACCACATGGTGCCTCTCCTCCTAATCAGTATCTCATATATCCCTAATTTAGATAGTTAATGATGTGTGCAGAGAGAGGTTTCTATGTTTCCATAAACTTCTCCAGTTATTCTTTGTCGACATTTAGAAAGTTCACATAGAAAATAGATGTGACAATTGCTTGCTACGGTGTGTTTCCATTGAACTGTCTTGTGTCGTTAAAAACAGCTGGACATAATGACGTCACCCCCCTCCCTCCAAAAAAATGGTGTATCAATAAATTGGCAACAGCCTGTATGCCCTCCCACCCTGTTTCATGTCCCAAGTAAGCATTATTCTCATGTGCCAACATATCGCCACGGTCTTGCACAGAAACTTGCACTCCTCTACTCCTGTAGATCTGAAATAATTGGATCGTGAAATTTGCATCCAGCCAACCAGGAAAAACAAGGTGTGAAATTCAGGCATTCATTACATTCGGGACAATCCTTGTCCTGCAAAGAAACATTATTTTTGTTGCAACGTTACTTTTGTGAAAATTAACCTGGGTCAATGGAAACCTGCCTAACACGGCTTTGGGATAGTATGAACAGTAAATGCCATCTGTTGTTTAACACTTTACTTGCTATGGACTTCTCATTTATACTCATTAATACCTCATTAATACTTAAACAGGCAAAGGCTTTGGCATCCACTAGAATGGTGTTGTGTGCTTGTTATTTGAGGAAAGAGCTTGGGTATATGGGGAAACATGTTTTATTTCCCTGTGTTTTCTATTATATTGTACTGCTGATGAAACTAACACTGTGAAAGTGTGAAACAATTTGATTGGTGTTACTTCTGATAGTTGCAGGTTTGCATGGGCATGTTTTGGCTTTCCATGGTGACATCACCATTCGGTCAATTGCTTATTAGACCAATAACAAAAAGTGTTCCAATAACAGCTAGTATTCCGTTTTCCCCTCCCCAATTTGACCACTCCAGACAGTCCTAGCTAAGTTATTGCTTGAGAAATTGTCTTTTGCTAAAAAGCTACTTTTCCCATGGAAATCTATTATAGTAAGCTATTTAATTGTTACCCAGAAAATATTTGATGTAAAAAAAAACAGTTACATTGGGCCTTTAAGAGTACTCTGAAAACAAATTGTGTTATACCTTTTTTGGAGGATGATGAAAGAGTAAACGGACCCTAAATATTTTATTTATGTTGTCGGTTGCCATTTATATTTAGGAAATCCCGTACACGTGCCCTTAGGAAAACTTAGGAAATCTTATTTATTATTTAAATCTTATTTTCAAAGTAAACCATCTCTAAGTAGAATCTGTGCCATATTTCTCTCTCAGATATATAACAATACTATATAATATTACAGTACTTAAATATAATTATATTGTAAACTGTAGTATACTGTAGAATACTATACTTCAAACTGTAGTTTCCTGTGATCATGTGTAGTACTTACCAGAGGTGGGACCAAGTCATTTTTTTACAAGTCACAAGTAAGTCTCAAGTCTTAGCACTCAAGTCCCAAGTCAAGACAGGCAAGTCTGAATCAAGTCTCAAGACAAGACCATCAAGTCAAGTTTCAAGTCTTTAACCTTGAGTTTCAAGTCCTAAACAAGTAATTTTCACCTTTTATTTAACCAGGTACGTTTGTTGAGAACAAGTTCTCATTTGCAACTGCGACCTGGCCAAGATAAAGCAAAGCAGTTCGACACGTACAACAACACAGAGTTACACATGGAATAAAACAAACATACAGTCAATAATACAGTAGAAAATATCTGTATACCCGTGCACAATTGGCCCAGCGTCGTCTGGGTTAGGGATGGTTTGGCTGGCAGGGATGTTCTTGTCTCATCGTGCACTCCTGTGGTGGGCTGGGCACAGTGCACACTGACCAGGTTGCCAGGTGTTTCCTCCGACACATTGGTGCGGGCTGGCTTCCGGGTTGGATGTGCATTGTGTCAGGAAGCAGTGCTTCTTGGTTGGGTTGTGTTTCAGAGGATGCATGGCTCTCAACGTTTGCCTCTCCTTAGTCCGTACCGGAGTTGCAGTGATGAGACAAGACTGCTACTACCAATTGGGGAGAAAAAAGGGCTAAAACATTTTAAAATTAAAAACACTACAGTGAATATCATAGTTTTTATACCATAGTATTTCTTCATGTGGGAGTGATTGAGTGTGGGGGCTCTTTCAATCTCCCTCAGAGATACCAGTGAGTTGTTGCAGATATTTTTCATCCAAATTTTCTTAAAGACAGTTTGCAAAAGCTCAAAAGATGATCCAACAGCATGCAAAACCTAAGAAGGAAATCTCCTGAAGGGGAGGGGTACAAAATAGAACAATAGAATAGTAATGCCATGGAAACAATGATGCCAACATTCAAATAGATGAATCAGTAGAGATATAAAGATGGAAAATATGTGCTTGGTTTCGTTTACTCTATAGGGACTTGAGAGAACCTTTTGAATTCCAAATCCATTAAATAACAGACTTTTTACTTCCATTTTTCAATAGTCAGCACATAGATAGACCTCCCACAAGCTGGTGTAATCTCAGTGCATAGAGGATTTGAAATGGCTGTGAGGCTCCGGGCGATTGCTTTGAAACAAAAACAGATCAATAGAGGTGATCTAAGAAAAATCCTGCTTTGATATCTGGGGCTACAGGCCAGGAAATGTTCCCATCAATCTTTGGTGACAGAGGCTCTCTCCTGATTGGATGGACAGCCTGCGCTCTGTCATTCTATTGACCCTGCCAGTTTCCTGTGGCGTCTCAGAGTGGGACTGTGCGTCATTTTTCCGGTGAGAGCGGCAGGGAGGCCTTGTTGCATGACAAACCTCAAAGACTACAGCTAATTGGGATGCGGCCGCAGTTTTGTAGGCATTTCTTGTCTCCTCGCAAATGACAACACTCCATGGAACAGATTTTTCACTGCTCGGATTCGTTAATGCCATTCAGATGTGTTAAAAGCACACTATTTGAAGCTAGAGAGAAGCAGAGAGAGAGAAAGAGAGGGACTGCTGTGCAAGCACGTCTACATGTGTAATTGTCATCAACAAAAGGATTAGGGTTGAGCTATCATTGTATCCAATGCTGTCATCTTCAGATGTCTATTGTTTTCAGATCAAACTGTGTTCTACAGGCAATCATACTGTCTCCCCAATTATTGTCTGAATACGGAGCTTTATATCTATTCAGTGTCACGCACAATGGCTTTTCTCATGAATGAATTGAACACAAGCTTTTGTGTGAAAGAACAGAATATGTCTGAGACAAGAGGCGTTATAGGGATCTGCCGGCAGCTCTCGTTACCAGTTGACAATTATTTCCTCTGTTCCAGAATCTCCTCAATGTAGTAAACAATGCAGGGGTTAAAGATCCCAGACTGGGGGTCATGATAATTGGGAGACCATGTTGCTCTTACAATAGGATGACAGGGTCTACAGAGGATGAGCTCTGGTTTATCACCAGAAAGCAGGTATGATTGACAACCTGAGCCTTGGGGACTTACCAATTCCCTCAGGCACTAGTCTCTTCTGTGCTATAGCCTAAATAAATCTTCCAGGCTTCCTGTTTTTAAAGTATTTTACACCTCAGTAATTCCTTCTAACTGCTATTGGCTGCAGCGGAGACAGTTTCCATTGGCAACCTGTGCCATTAGGGACACGTGATGAAACTATTGAGTGTGAGGCGCCTGTGGCTCTGGCCCACATGTTCTCACACAGCAATATGTTCTCACACAACAAACCTGTCCACAAGTGTTTTTCTGTGTTTGCCCCTAGGGGGCCTGAGTCTTCTTGCTGAACACACACTTTTATGGCCCCCACGTCACCACCCCTGGGTTAACTCACCGCTGGGTTAACTCACCGCTGGGTTAACTCACCGCTGGGTTAACTCACCCCTGGGTTAACTCACCCCTGGGTTAACTCACCCCTGGGTTAACTCACCCCTGGGTTAACTCGCCTGCAGTTGAGATTGTCAGGAGTGTGTCGAAATACTCCATTTAAGTCCCCTCGTAGCAGCAGGGGACCTGTGTTCAGGATGCCCATGTTTACTGTTGGGGTCACCACCAGCAGTGCTAGAGGCAGAGAGAGTTTGGGGGTCAGGACCCCCCCCCCACCTCGCTAGTCCGTATCTAATGTCATTACTGACACGGAAGCTCCCTCAGCACCCTCCCTCTGTCGGAGTAAAACAACAATCCTTGCTCACTCCACCCTGCTCACCCCTACCATCCGTGGAGTGAGTAGAGCTAGGTCTTCTGATTCTAAGTGTGCCAGCACACCCATTAACCCGCTGCACTATCCTATCTCTTTATGCCAGTGTATGAAGGGCACTCAGGCAAGCTCTTCTCCATTCATTAGCGAGTGGACTGCATTCCTTCCAGTGAACATGGACATGGTGTGCTGGCCCTTGAAAAGCTTTCATTCCGATTGTGCTTCTGAACAGTAGCACCACTGTTCCCCCAGATACAGTGCTGTCAGAAAGTATTCACACCCCTTGACTTTCTCCACAATTTGTTGTGTTACAAAGTGGGATTCAAATGGAATTCATTTGAATTTTTTTGTCAACAATCTACACAAAATGCTCTAATGTCAAAGTGGAGGGGTATTATTTTTAAATATATAATAACGAATGGAAAATAGGTTAGATAAGTATTCATCCCCCTGAGTTAATACATGTTAAAATACATGTTAGAATCAAATTTACATACCTTAATACAGCTGTGAGTATTTCTGGGTAAGTCTCTAAGAGCTTTTCAAAGCTGGATTGTACAATATTTGCTCATGATATTTTTTTTAATTCTTCAAGCTCTGTCAAGTTGGTTGTTGATCATTACAAGACAGCCAATTTCAAGTCTTGCCATCGATTTTCATGAAAATTTCAGTCAAAAATGTAACTAGGCCACTCATGAACATTCAATGTCGTCTTGGTGAGCAACTTCAGTGTTTATTTGGCCTTGTATTTTAGGTTATTGTCCTGCTGAAAAGTGGATTCTTCTCCCATTGTCTGTTGGAAAGCAGACTGAACCAAGCATACCCACAACAAGATACAGCAACCATCATGCTTGAAAATATGAAGAGTGGTACTCAGTGATGTGTTGAGTTGGATTTGCCCCAAACATAATACTTTGTATCCAGGACAAAAAGAGCATTTCTTTGCCACATGTATTTTCAGTATTACTTTAGTTCCTTATTGTAAACTGGATTTATGTTTTGGAATATGTTTATTCTGTACAAGCTTCCTTCTTTTTACTCCATCATTTACATTAGTATTGTGGAGTAACTACAATGTTGTTGATGCATCCTCAGTTTTCTCCTATCACAGCCATTTAACACTGTAAATGGTTTTAAAAAAACATTAGCCTCATGGTGAAGTCCCTGAGCGGTTTCCTTCCTCTCCATCAACTAAGTTAGGAAGGACGCCTGTATATTTGTAGTGACTGTATAGAAACAGCATCCAAAGTGTAATTAATAACTTCACCATGCTCAAAGGGATATTCAATGTCTGCTTTTCTTTACCCATCTACCAATCGGTGTGCTTCTTTGCAAGGCATTGTAAGGTATTTGTCATTAAATCTGTGCTTGAAATTCACTGCTCGAATGAGGGACCTCACAGATAATTGTATTTATGGGGTAGAGAGATGGGGTAGTCATTCAAAAATCACGTTAAACACGATTATTGCACACAGAGTGAGTCCGTGCAACGGGGGGGTTGAATCCCTTTTAATTAATAAAATCGTCAGTCCACTTTGACATTCTGGGGAGGTATTGTGTGTAGATCAGTGACACAAAATCTAAATGTAATCCATTTTAAAAGTCAACAGGTATGAATACTTTCTGAAGGCACTGTACGTAACCCTCAGGAAACAACTTAAGGAAATGTCCCTTTCATCAGAGTTTGTTCAGACAGACCCTTACCCAATTTCCGGCATTTGAGTGCCTGCTTAACATATTGCGTTACATATTCAGGCAAGTGAGCATCAAAGTCAAGGCACTCAATGGGTCAAAATGAGTTATGGCAGATTTTCATTCAGTTAACACCCTATGAAATCGGTGAACAAGAACGTCAACAAACATGGAGTCTCTCTCTGTCGTAACATCTGACCTCTGTGTGCCTACGTAATCATACTAGAGGATGAGCCAAAACAGTGTTCCGAGATGATTCTGTGACTGTCTTAGCATTGTAAGTGAAGTCACGTCTACCTGTCTGTGAGCTCTGGGGCTGTGAAGTGGGGCTAGGACAGTGCGAGCCAACACAGCGAGTGCTAGTACTAGCGCTGCATGCTAAGGGGGAATTCCACTACCTCTGCGTTCAGCTCAGACAGGAACCAAGGGGGATTTGTTTTCCTCAACAAGAGCTGCAAATAATATCAAATGGTTTCTCCCCCCACAGTTCCTGATACATGGGCCTGTGTTTCTCCAGCTTCCTGCTGCTGCTGCTGCGAGAGAAAATGTCTGATTTAAGGAGCCGTGCTTCTCGGTCTCTATCAATGCACGATAGATTTGATGATGAGAGAGGTTGGCAACTTCAGTTTGATGCTTTGATTTGTTCCATTTGTGGAATCCAGATGCTTGAGATTACGAATGACACATGACTGCATTTTACCCCTTCATATTTCACCTTGGTTTGAGGTTTTCATGAATGAGTGCAAATGTATTGGTGTGGTCAATTTCCTTCCCCTAAAAGGCTTTCCTCAGCATACATGTTAATAGTGTTCTGCTATGTTGCGTCCCACTGGGCACACACTGGTTGAATCCACGTGGTTTCCATGTCATTTGAATGACATTACGTTGAATTGACGTCTGTGCCCATGTAACCGGTGTGAAAAGGCTAGCTATTTAGCTGTGTGCGCGCTAATAACGTTTCAATCGGTGACGTCACTCGCTCTGAGGCCTTGAAGTAGTTGTTTCCCTTGCTCTGCAAGAGCTGCGTTTTTTGTGGAGCGATGGCTAATGACGCTTTGTGGGTGTCAGATGTTGATGTGTGCAGAGGGTCCCTGGTTCGAGCCCAGGTACGGGCGAGGAGAGGGATGGAAGCAAAACTGTTACACCCAGTGGGATATTACAATAGCAGAAATCCACTATATCAAATGGGTTGGATCAGACAAAAGAAATCTTGGTCAATACTGTCAACTAAGCTCCAGTGCTTTATTCGCCAGTGATAATATTGTTGCCCGACCGGTTCCTGCCTATTGGGTCGGTGAATGAGGAGATACAGACCCATCACAGGAGATCCCACTGTCAGGACAGAACCTTAGGGCTCTGGGCTCAGCATGTCTAGCATGCAGAGCACAGCATTCCAGAACTCCACCAGCCATCATCATTAGAGCTCTACTTCTCCAGAACGTAATGGCCATCCCTGCTCTGTTGTGTTCTGCCACCTAGGCATTTTCTGAGTGCTCATTGGAGACCGGCCGGTGTGAAGCCATGAATTAATGGTGGTGGGATGAATCCTACGTGCTGTCAACCCTTTTAGAGGATGCATTGAGCAGCTCTTTTGAGGAATCAACCACGGTGAGTCGATCAGAGGTAACGTCCTCTCTCAACCAAGGCCACATCCTCAAAGGCGGCTAATTTGGGCTTTAAGTCCTCGTTTATCTTCATATAAAGGCTGAAAAGAAGATGGCGTTGTTTACTGGTTTCAGTATTGAGTGAGGCAGCGGGCTGGGAAGGAGGAGGGGAAGACAGTTGAGGCAGTGTTTGGCTTGGGGGAAGGGGAGCTGGTTGGTGCTGGTGAGCTAATGGAAGTGCTATCCCTAGACTCCTAATTACATTGAAGAGATTCCAGATACCCGTACGACGTACATCTTAAAACACGGAAAGCATTTCACTTTTTAAAAGGTTGATTATTTAAACGACTTCCATATTTCCATAGAATTGTCTTCATTAATCATGGTTCTGTGAAGTGCCATATTTTACAATCAATATAACGCCATGACAAGACACATTAATCAACTGTGTTTACTGTTAATCATATTAAAAGTCTTTAAATGCTTGTAGTCTTTTTCCAATTACGTGCTCCCCCCTTTGTCATCTTTGTGGAGTAGGTATAGATTTTTTTTGGCCGGCCAAATGAACTGTTTGCTAAGAGCCTGCAGTCATCCCCTTCTCCAAATGTACACTTTGCAAATCAATAACCCCAGAGAGGTTGAGGTTAATTCACTCCACCGTCTCCGAGGTACTCGTTGAGTCAATTTGGTTTAATGTCCAGCCTGCTGTTGTTGCTATTGAACAGGCTTGTTTGACATAGTCGCAGAAAGCAACACATTTTCAATCGGCGCCACGTTTTTCTCGTGTATTTTGAACATCATATTAATTTCATGTGGAGGCAGCCATGAGAGAAACACATGGGTGTTCTTCTTCCTGATTTGGCTCTCAATCAACTTGTGACTCCCCTCTGACAGTGTATGAATCATCGCTGGATGTGTCTTGATGTGATTCATATCTGTCACATGGGGCATCATTAATAATGATTAGCCTGTGGCTGTACTGTGGCATACCTGATGCGGATCAATACTTATATTCCATCAGATCAATGTCCAGTGTCGTCATGCAGAACAAGGGGTTCTGATCTCTGGCTCTCGTTGGCGTATTTGTTTTTAATTGAATTCCTAATCTTATTAAAAGGGTTCGGTCTGTCCTCTTGTGGTAAAACCCTTGTGTGCGCTGACAGGAGGCAACCTACGTTTGTCTGTCTGTCCAACTGTAGCTCCCCGCCTCTCTCAACCTCCTACTCATTGCCAATGATGGATCCCCTACCTCTGCTTTCTCTGCCTACTCTGATTATTCAGAACATCAGGCACAGTGCAGCACCTCAGGTATAGATGAAGGACTCATTTCAATATCTTTGTGTGGGTGTGCATCAGTAATTCAATTACACATTCACCAGGAGGTTTGAAGTTCGAGAGGGATACAATTTAATGTTATTAATGAGAATGGATTAAAGGACCGGTGGGATGCTATTGTAATCTGCACTGTGTCAATGGTTAGCACATTGTTATGGGGATGCTTTCCCCTAATTTCAGCAATCGACTGATTGGGGTCCTCCCCTGTATCACAGTTTAATCTGCTTAAAGTTGGAGATAACCATGCCAGTGAAACCCCTGCCAACATGAAACATGGAACACGTCCAAAACCTAATGGATCAAGCCACTTGTACAGGCTCTCACATGAAAGAAATATAGTTCACTTTCTGTTTGTATCATTTCTGTTTTTCAATAAACCTACCTTCTGGATGGATTGGTCTGCATACTGTAGGGCATTAGAGCTGATACTGGCTGAAACCCACCCACTGTGAGTTGGACATATATGCACAGTGCTATGGCACACCTTGTCTGCCATTATTAACAATCAGACACACAGTATCTAAAGGATGCATTATGCATGATAATCCCAAATCATAGTGTTCCACCGTTGACGCCTTCAGCGTTACCAGGATGAAAGCTTGAAGGATAACCAGCTAAGGTACGGCCCTGGACTGACCAGATGTCCCGCTGGGTCCACAGCGTGAACCCTAACAAGAGATCAATGGAGCTTTCATTAGTGCAGAAAACAGTGTGGAATTCTGCTCCATCTATTACCGACCTCTTTAAAAGCATTAAGATTAAAATCAATTAAATACAGCTGTGTGACATTTCACATCCTTTGGTGTGTGTGTGTGTGTGTGTGTGTGTGTGTGTGTGTGTGTGTGTGTGTGTGTGTGTGTGTGTGTGTGTGTGTGTGTGTGTGTGTGTGTGTGTGTGTGTGTGTGTGTGTGTGTGTGTGTGTGTGTGTGTGTGTGTGTGTGTGTGTGTGTGTGTGTGTGTGAAAGTGAGATTATGCATGTCGGATTGAGGTGTAAATATGTCATGAAGGCAAATGTAGTTACTGTCTGGCATGTCTTTGCAGATAGTCTATTTTGTTATCTGTGGCACACCAGAAAAGGTCACAATTGAAGCTTACTCCACTTTTATTGATTTATTTGACCTCTCGGTCCCCACATAACCTTATGTCTGTTAAAGATCAATGGACTATTAGCGGTAACGTATTTGACAATATTAGAAAATGCATTGTTTGAATCTAAAAACATCATATTGCACATACAGTATACTGAACAAAAATATAAAAACAATTTGCAACAATTTCTAAGATTTTCCTAAGTTACAGTTCATATAAGGAAATCAGTCAATTGAAATAAATTAATTTTAGTGCAGTCAGAATTTGTTTTCCCCACAAAATGGCTTTATTACAGACATCAAATATTTTACTCATCAATCTACACACAATACCCCATAATGACAAAACCAAAACAGGGTTTTAGAAATTGTTGCTAGTTTAAAAAATATATAATAACTGAAAAATAACATTTACATAAGTATTCAGACCGTTTACTCAGTACTTTGTTGAAGCACCTTTGGCAGCGATTACAGTCTCGAGTCTTCTTGGGTATAGCTTGGCAAACCTGTATTTGGGGAGTTTCTCCCATTCTTCTCTGCAGATCCTCTCACGCTCTGTCAGGTTGGATGGGGAGCTTCGCTGCACAGTTTTTTTCAGGTCTCTCTAGAGCTGTTAGATCGGGTCGTTGTTCTGTTGGAAGAAGAACCTGCATCCCAATCTGAGGTTCTGAGTGCTCTGGAGCAGGTTTTCATCAAGGATCTCTCTGTACTTTGCTCCGTTCATCTTTGCCTCAATGCTGACTTGTCTCCCAGTCCCTGCCGCTGAAAAACATCCCCACAGCATGATGCTGCCACCACCATGCTTCACCGTAGGGATGGTGCCAGGTTTCCTCCAGACGTGACACTTGGCATTCAGGACAAAGAGTTCAATATTGGTTGTATCAGACCAGAGCATCTAATTTCTCATGGTCTGGGAGTCTTTAGGTGCCTTTGGCAAACTCCAAGCTGGCTGTCATGTGCCTTTTACTGGGGAGTGGCTTCCATTTGGTCACTCTACCATAAAGGCCTGATTGGTGGCGCTGCAGAGATGGTTGTCCTTCAAGAAGGTTCTCCCAACTCCACAGATGAACTCTGTCAGAGTGACCATCAGGTTCTTGGGTCACCTCCCTGAACAAGGCCCTTCTCCGATTGCTCAGTTTGGCCGGGTGGCCAGCTCTAGGCACAATTTAGGTGGTTTCAAACTTCTTCTATTTAAGAATGATGGAGGCCACTGTGTCCTTGGGGATCTTCAATGCTGCAGACATTTTTTGGTACCCTTCTGCAGATCTGTGCCTCGACACAATCCTGTCTCTGAGCTTTGCGGACAAATCCTTCGACCTCATGGCTTGATTTTTGCTCTGACATGCACTGTCAACTGTGGGACATTATATAGACTGGTGTGTGGCTTTCCAAATCGTGTCCAATCAATTGAATTTACTACAGGTTTCAACAACTCGATTGGAGTCCACATCTCAAGGATGACCAATGGAAACAGGATGCACCTGAGCTCAATTTTGAGTCTCATAGCAAAGGGTCTGAATACTTATGTAAATAAGGTATTTCAGTTTTATTTTATTTTATACATTTGCAAAAATGTATAAAAAACAGTTTTTGGTTTGTTTTTATGGGGTAATATGTGTAGATTGCTAAGGATTTTTTTATTGAATAAATTTTTTAATACGGCTGTAACGTAACAAAATGTGTAAAAAGTCACGATCTGAATACTTTCTGAAGGCTGTGTGTGTGTGTGTGTGTGTGTGTGTGTGTGTGTGTGTGTGTGTGTGTGTGTGTGTGTGTGTGTGTGTGTGTGTGTGTGTGTGTGTGTGTGTGTGTGTGTGTGTGTGTTCAAAAAAATAAAAGGAACACTAAAATAACACATCCTAGATCTGAATGAATGTAATATTCTTATTAAATACTTTTTTCTTTACATAGTTGAATGTGCTGACAACAAAATCACACAAATTATCAATGGAAATCAAATTTATCAACCTATGGAGGTCTGGATTTGGAGTCACACTCAAAATTACAGTGGAAAACCACACTACAGGCTGATCCAAATTTGATGTAATGTCCTTAAAACAAGTCAAAATTTTTGTGGCCTGCTGGAGGTCATTTTGCTGGACTCTGGCAATGCTCCTCCTGCTCCTCCTTGCACAAAGGCGGAGGTAGCGGTCCTGCTGCTGGGTTGTTGCCCTCCTACGGCCTCCTCCACGTCTCCTGATGTACTGGCCTGTCTCCTGGTAGCGCCTCCATGCTCTGGACACTACGCTGACAGACACATCAAACCTTCTTGCCACAGCTTGCATTGATGTGCCATCCTGGATAAGCTGCACTACCTGAGCCACTTGTGTGGGTTGTAGACTCCATCTCATGCTACCACTAGAGTGAAAGCACCGCCAGCATTCAAAAGTGACCAAAGCATCAACCAGGAAGCATAGGAACTGAGAAGTGGTCTGTGGTTGCCACCTGCAGAACCACTCCTTTATTGGGGGTGTCTTGCTAATTGCCTAGAATTTCCACCTGTTGTCTATTCCATTTGCACAACAGCATGTGACATTTATTGTCAATCAGTGTTGCTTCCCAAGTGGACAGTTTGATTTCACAGAAGTGTGATTGACTTGGAGTTACATTGTGTTGTTTTAAGTGTTCCCTTAATTTTTTTGAGCAGTGTATATACAGTGCCTTGCGAAAGTATTCGGCCCCCTTGAACTTTGCGACCTTTTGCCACATTTCAGGCTTCAAACATAAAGATATAAAACTGTATTTTTTTGTGAAGAATCAACAACAAGTGGGACACAATCATGAAGTGGAATGGCATTTATTGGATATTTCAAACTTTTTTAACAAATCAAAAACTAAAATTGGGTGTGCAAAAATATTCAGCCCCCTTAAGTTAATACTTTGTAGTACCACCTTTTGCTGCGATTACAGCTGTAAGTCGCTTATGGTATGTCTCTATCAGTTTTGCACATCGGGAGACTGACATTTTTTCCCATTACTCCTTGCAAAACAGCTCGAGCTCAGTGAGGTTGGATGGAGAGCATTTGTGAACAGCAGTTTTCAGTTCTTTCCACAGATTCTCGATTGGATTCATGTCTGGACTTTGACTTGGCCATTCTAACACCTGGATATGTTTATTTTTGAACAATTCCATTGTAGATTTTGCTTTATGTTTTGGATCATTGTCTTGTTGGAAGACAAATCTCCGTCCCAGTCTCAGGTCTTTTGCAGACTCCATCAGGTTTTCTTCCAGAATGGTCCTGTATTTGGCTCCATCCATCTTCCCATCAATTTTAACCATCTTCCCTGTCCCTGCTGAAGAAAAGCAGGCCCAAACCGTGATGCTGCCACCACCATGTTTGACAGTGGGGATGGTGTGTTCAGGGTGATGAGCTGTGTTGCTTTTACGCCAAACATAACGTTTTGCATTGTTGCCAAAAAGTTCAATTTTGGTTTCATCTGACCAGAGCACCTTCTTCCACATGTTTGGTGTGTCTCCCAGGTGGCTTGTGGCAAACTTTAAATGACACTTTTTATGGATATCTTTAAGAAATGGCTTTCTTCTTGCCAGATTTGTGCAATATACGATTGATTGTTGTCCTATGGACAGAGTCTCCCACATCAGCTGTAGATCTCTGCAGTTCATCCAGAGTGATCATGGGCCTCTTGGCTGCATCTCTGATCAGTCTTCTCCTTGTATGAGCTGAAAGTTTAGAGGGACGGCCAGGTCTTGGGAGATTTGCAGTGGTCTGATACTCCTTCCATTTCAATATTATCGCTTGCACAGTGCTTCTTGGGATGTTTAAAGCTTGGGAAATCTTTTTGTATCCAAATCCGGCTTTAAACTTCTTCACAACAGTATCTCGGACCTGCCTGGTGTGTTCCTTGTTCTTCATGAAGCTCTCTGCACTTTTAACGGACCTCTGAGAATATCACAGTGCAGGTGCATTTATACGGAGACTTGATTACACACAGGTGGATTGTATTTATCATCATTAGTCATTTAGGTCAACATTGGATCATTCAGAGATCCTCACTGAACTTCTGGAGAGAGTTTGCTGCACTGAAAGTAAAGGGGCTGAATAATTTTGCACGCCCAATTTTTCAGTTTTTGATTTGTTAAAAAAGTTTGAAATATCCAATAAATGTCGTTCCACTTCATGATTGTGTCCCACTTGTTGTTGATTCCTCACACAACAAATATGGTTTTATATCTTTATGTTTGAAGCCTGAAATGTGGCATAAGGTCGCAAAGTTCAAGGGGGCCGAATACTTTCGCAAGGCACTGTGTATATATATATATATATTAGTACCAGTCAAAAGTTTGGAAACACCTACTCATTCTAGGGTTTTTCTAGATTTTTACTATTTTCTACATTTTAGAATGAGAGTGGATACATCAAAACTATGAATAAGACATGTTGAATCATGTAGTAACCAAAAATTGTTAAACAAATCAAAATATATTTTGTATTTGAGGTTCTTCAAAGTAGCCAACCCTTTGTCTTGATGACAGCTTTGCACACTCTTGGCATTCTCTCAACCAGGTTCATGAGGAAATCACCTGGAATGCATTTCAATCAACAGGTGTACTTTGTCAAAAGTCAATTAGGTGAACGGATGATCTCCACATGTGGTTCCCACTGTGAAGCATGGAGGAGGTGGTGTGATGGTGTGGGGATGCTTTGCTAGTGACATTGTCTGTGATTTATTTAGAATTCACAGCACACTTAACCAGCATGGCTACCACCGCATTCTGCAGTGATACGCCATCCCATCTGGGTTGAGCTTAGTGAGACTATCATTTGTGTTTCAACAAGACAAAGTCCCAAAACACACCTCCAGGCTGTGTAAGGGCTATTTGACCATGAAGGAGAATGATGGAGTGTTTGGAATGAATGCATTGGACTGCAGAGTGAAGGAAAAGCAGCCAACAAGTGCTCAGCGTATGTGGGAACTCCTTCAAGACTGTTGGAAAAGCAATCCTCGTCAAGCTGGTTGACAGAATGCCAAGACTGTACAAAGTTGTCATCAGGGCACAAGGTGGCTACTTTGAAGAATCTATTTGTTTAACACTTTTTTTGGTTACTACGTGAGTCCCATGTGTTGTTTCATATTTTTGTCTTCACTATTATTCTAGAATTTAGAAAATAAGAAAAAATAATTAAATACCCTGAGCAGCTGTGTCCAAACTTTTGACTGGTACTGCATATATGGTGTAAATAGACACTATGGACTGTATATTAATGCAATATGTATGTACAGCAGTAATAATATAGGATGAGCCTTGAGTAGAATACAGTATATACATATGAAGTGGGTAAAACAGTATGTAAACATTATTATTGTGACCAATGATCAATGTCTCGATCTACGGTACATGAGGCAGCAGGATTCAGCCATCAAGCTGGATTAATTATTTCCAGTAAACATACTCTTTTTTTTCCCCCAGTCCTAATATGGGAAAGCATGGTGGGTAAGTCAGTAAAGCGAAAGCCCTAATGACAAGCATTGAGCATCTCAGGCCTTTTAAGGAGTGGCCTGCCTGCCTGCTTGCCGTCTGTCCACACAGACAGACAGTATGGAGGGCCAGAGCACAGAGACAGATGAGCTGGTCTGTCGTGGTACACTGCTAATCCTCCTGTGGAAAATGTCTCTGGGATCCGTCTCACATGAATGAGCAGCTCGAGATGAGGCAGTCCAATATTTGGGGGGGGGGGGGGATTAATGGTGTGTGTGTGTGTGTGGGTGAGAGGGAGTAGGCGTGTGTCTGTGTATCTACCGTACATTGACATTCAGGTCACTAAAAACCGCGCTGTTCCATAACCCTTCAAGCTGTACCATTTATTGTAATTTGACGAGCAAAAATGATCCATAAAGCCTTTGTGTGTTTTATTGTATACTGGCAAAAACATGCTTTGTTACTCTGGATGTTTTTCTTCTTTGCCTGCATAAATCCTCTGTAGAACTACATATTATATTAATGTATGGACACGTTAATGGGAGGCCATTTCTAATTCATTGGGTAGCGTACATTTTTTTAGAGCATACCGTGAAACTGGCAGTCCATAGTGGTGGGAAAGACATGGTTTTATTGTTCTCAGTTTTAGGCCGTTCTACCTTTCCCAAAGCCAATTAGCCGCTGTCAGGTAGAGCCCGCAGGCACAATTCTATAAAAGTTCACCAGGAAACTGTATTACCATGCAAATAACGTCCCTTCTGGCTTCCTGTTTACCTGATGGATTGTACTAATCAATTGCTTGTTTGGGTAATAGGGCTCGTTGTTATTATACTTCAATACAAGCTTGTTCTTAAGGAAATTATGTCAAAAATAGCTAACTTAGACTCTCAAAGTATAGCCTTATTCTTTATCAACTTTAAACCAACAACAATAAGGCTTTTGATATTTGTGTCCTAAAGGGTCTTGTCAAGAAAACAGGCTGACAGTGCTGTGAATTCACAAGTTTGACATTACTCTACAAACCCGAGAGCTTGGGATGATAAAGTTCTATCCGCGACAAGATGATTCTAAGATAACTGGCTTTAAAAAGCACCGAACCCTCATTGGTTAACAACATGAATTTGGTTACTTGAACAAAACAAGGCTAAGTCAACAACAACATTTTGACAAATGCAGATAGAACCTTATAGACCCAAGCTCTCGCAATGTTGAATAGTCAAAACCAAAAGACCACCAAAGAAATTGATTAGGGTGTATAAACCCACACCTGCAGGCCACATCTGGTCTTTCTGAACCCTGTGGAACAGTATAGTAGTATACATTTCCTGAAAAATTATTTTAAGGGTCTGATATCAGATAACCGACTGATACTCAGCCAAGGGTGCAGGCCTACTTTTCACGAACTGTTTTACCTCACAAATGGATAGTAGTAAGGAGAAGCAAAGGACATGGAACTACACCTATTATCCTGTTCGACTAGAAGGTCCACATCTTCATCTGTGGGCTATATGGGCTAAGTAAACAGAAGTTCAAATTCTCTTATATTCCCACTTTTCAAACAATTACCATTTAAAAATATATATATCTGGGACCCATACATATGATTTTTTTGACCAGCTACGCTGTATAACATGTGGGGTATCTCTGAATATCAAGTGATAAGACACTGAAAGGCTTTTCAAAGCCTCTGACAGCCTGTGCCACTTGAAAGCATTCCCGCGCAGATGAAATGAAACACCTGCTTCATTGAAACACTACGTAACACCCGGAAAGTTATCTTTCTGAAACTTGAAAGGACAGATGGAGCATTTAGGAATCGAGTCAAAAAGGGGACCCTTTAGAGTGCTGCCTTTGTCAAGCTCACATCAAACGCCCCGCCTGGAAAGAGAATAGAATTGCTCTGTGTTGTCTGTCCGCGTGCAGGGGAAAGTTTGTTGTTTGCTACAGTTAAAGTCACACAGAGTAAATTTAAGTACTTTTCCCACGGTGGTGTATTGTTGATATGTCGGCAATTTGTACAAATATTTACTCCTCGTGTACAGTATTTCAGATGTTAACAAACAAAAATCTGTTTGAGTCTATAAATCGGTCATACAAAAATAGTACCGAAGAGTACGTGAAGAACAGATACTGTGAATACTTCATTGGTTCCAGTGCACTAGCCATTTAGAAAGCGATTCCTAACACAAAGTAATATATTCTGGTCTGTCTGTTTTTGCCAGGTGCTGTGCAGACAAAGTGGAAAGGACATTATTTTGGGCTTTTCTAGTTGTATCCTTGCTCCAGCAATCATGGCTGTGGTCGGGTTAAACATTTTTGTGCCAGAACACAGGGTGTTTTGTTCCAGATTTACATTCAATATTCATACAAAGAATTTAAGGATTCAAGTGATATGTTGAATATATTCATTTCCATAAAAGCGGTGTATGATACAGGTTGTGTTGAATGTGCTACTCTTTCCATCTGTCTAAGTGCCAGTGAAAGGGTTAAGGGGGACACAGAAAGTTAAGTGGAATGTTAAGGGTCTGCCGTTCATATGAGCAAAGAGAGAGTTAATCGAGGTCTATAGAGGTTTGGAGTTGTTGGGCAAAAAGGACACCGATGTCCTTGGTCTCAGTGTAAATGTTACCGTGACAGACAGTGCAAAAGCATTTAGCTGTTTAGTGGAATATAATCTTGTTTTGGAAACATTTAGCTTAATCCTAAAATCTAAACCAGAACATGTTATGGTGGGCCAGGGGTGGGTGTGGATGTCATCATATGCCATCTGTAGAGAGAGTTCTGCCATGAAAAAAGTGGATAGTGGAATAAGTCATAGTTGTTGCAGGATACACAGACATTGTTAATGCAGTAAAAAAAAAAATATTTGTTGTGAAATACAGCATTCAGTATAGTAACTGCCTGAGGTCAAATACTACAGAGCGGAGGAGAGGGTGGGCTAAAGTTGAGGTTGGCCAGCGTTGAAGCCAGCCAATCCAGTTACCCCTCTGTAGCAATCATGTATTTACTGGGAACAGCTGGGTCATCATGTTAGCTAGTTATTGAACAGATACGTCATCCATAAGCAAAAAAACAAACAAACAAAAGAAAACGGTGATTTAGAAGGGATTTCCGGCAGGGCACTTCAAAGCCTGCACACTCACACATAAAAAAAGGTGCCATCTAGAACCTAAAAGGGTTCTTCGCCTGTCCCCGTAGGAGAACCCTTTTGGGTTCCATGTAGAACCCTTTTCCACAGAGGGTTCTACATGGAACCCAGAAGGATTATACCTGAAACCCTAAGGGTTCTCCCACGGGGACAGCTGAAGAACCCGTTTTGGAAGCCTTTATTCTAAGAGTACCTTATGTCTAAATCAAACAAGGTAGATGATGTATTGTGTGTTGTAAGGGAGTGAAGTAACAGAATTAAGCAACAATAATGACAAAAGAGGGTAATAAGGTGAAATGTAAAGGAAGGTTTTCTCTACAATAGATCGAGGTCTGGGCAGAAGCCACAATCATTGCTGTGATCCACAGAGTGTTTGATCATCATGGCACCATCAAATATTTGACTGGGCCACTCCTTTTAGAGGTTACTGATGCATCTGAACAGCAGCCTTTAAACAGTGTGAGGGAATGAATGCATTGCGCACACACTCCCAATAGCACAGGTTTTGAGTGAAACCCAGAATAACATATTTAAATATCATTCAGGGAACTGAAAATAGTTTTACTCGCAGTTGAGCTTTTGAAACTTGCTTGGTAAAATATATATTAAGGCAACAAAAAAAAAATAGGTTAGGTCCCCTGACACTATTCATAAAAATTCATATATGCTAATAGTGAGGGCTTTGAACCCTTTCTATTCATTGAATGACAAAATTCCAGATACAATCTGAGAATTCTTTATATATAATATACTTTATTATATAAAAGCACTGGTGGATTGACAATGTAATTGAGCCATCTGTTTTTTAAGATGGAAACATTATATCGCTGAGGATCGGGATTTGGGGGAGTTTGTCAGGAGATGAGGGGAAATCCACTCCCTCAGCTGGTATTGATGTCAGGTTTTCACTGTAGAGAAAACATTCCATGTACACAAATGTTGAGTGTGCATTACAAGGGATCAATCAGGGGGTCAGTACTGTTGTCAGGGCTAAGTCCCCTGGACCTGTAAGCTTCTTCAATATTCTGACTCCACCATCAGCTCAATCAACTGCCAGTTCAGCACCAAATATACAAATAAGGACTGCCATGCAAGCGTATCAAAATACAGGGTAAAAGTGATGATATGTCTTTGCACAAAAACAGAACACTCTTAGAATAAAAGGTGCTATATGGAACCTAAAAGGGTTTTTCGGCTGTCTCCATTTTGGGTTCCAGGAAGAACCCTCTGGGGACAGGGTTCTACATAGAACCCAATATGGTTCTACCTGGAACCAAAAAGGGTTCTTCAAAGGGATATCCTATGGAGACAGCCGATAAACCCTTTCAGGTTCCATAGCACCTTTTTTTCTAAGAGTGTAGCTTCAGAGAGAGGAAAGATGACAGATCATTTGTGTGAAGGCCACGTTGTGAAGGACATCTTGGACACAGGTTGAGTGTCTCTCTGCTGGCTTCTGCCTAACAAAGCACAGCATCCCAATCTTGCTGCCCTGCGTCACCCACATTGATAAGGAAATAATTACTTTCCCTTCTTCCCCTGCAATGACTGTCCCCTGCATCTCCTTCACTCATTAACTTCCTCAGTGTTCCTCCTCAAGTCTGAACTGCTACTGCTCTCATTAAAGACAAAGAGAATACAGAATTGCTGGAATTATAGTTCATCCTCTACCTCAGCACCTGTTCTGTTGGCCCTAATATGCATTTTAAATATCCCCTCTAACCAGCACACAAGGTCCCACAGCACCAGGAAATATGTGGATGTTGTTATAGCGACAAGTTGCCCACAATGCCAATAACTTCCACAAAGAGATTTTAAATGTCTAGGACCAATGCAATCTTTATATTCTTCCACGTACCATAAAGGTTCAGAAAATCACTATAGAGGCTCACTTTTGTGAGCTTGTGTGTGTCTACGTACGCTTGATAATAGAGAGAGAGATAAGGCCCCCGCAATTCCACAGGAAACCAGTTTTGTTGTTGTCAAACACTTCTGTTGAATGTATGTCTGTGTTTTCCACGATGCAGAGACCCCACCAGCAACCACTATTAGGGCAAACTGTGCCATGTCGTGACATGAGAACACCAATAAAAAGTGTTAAGAGCCGGAGGCATTAGCATTTTGGAAGCAGCTGAATGGTTGCGTTTGTTCCTGTTCCTGCGCCTCCCAGAAAGACTCTATTAAAAGGGAGGTTTAGAGATTGCTTTGCTTTGCTCATATTACAGTTGGGATTGCAAGGGGAGAAAGTTTGACAGTAAAAGTACGTTTTCCTTTGAGAGTTATGCACTCTTCATCTTTCAACCGTCAGTTTCCCTTGGTGATATTTTGAGGTCCCTCAGAAATGTAGAGTTTTGTATTTAAATGAGGTGGAACAATAATTGCTTTAAACAGGAAATCATGAATGAAGCATCCGTCATTTTTTGATATCTTCAGGAACGTGTCTCTCAATGTACAGTATATATAAAGTACCAGTCAAACATTTGGCCACAGCTACTCATTCAAGGGTTTTAATTTTTTACTTTTTAAAAACTATTTTCTACATCATAGGATAATAGTGAATACATCAAAACTATGAAATAACACTTATGGAATTATGTGTTAACCAAAAAAGTGTTAAACAAATCAAAATATATTTTAGATTTTAGATTCTTAGAAGTAGCCACCCTTTGCCTTGATGACAGCTTTGCACACTCTTGGCATTCTCTCAAACAGCTTCACCTGGAATGATTTTCCAACAGTCTTGAAGGAGTTTCCACATATGCTGAGCACTTGTTGGCTGCTTTTCCTTACCTCTGAGGTCCAACTCATCCCAAACCATCTCAATTAGGTTGAGGTCGGGTGATTGTGGAGGCCAGGTCATCTGATGCAGCACTCCATCAAATCAAATATATTTATATAGCCCTTCGTACATCAGCTGATATCTCAAAGTGCTGTACAGAAACCCAGCCTAAAACCCCAAACAGCAAGCAATGCAGGTGTAGAAGCACGGTGGCTAGGAAAAACGCACTCTCAGCACTCTCCATCACTCTCTTTCTTGGTCAAAAAGCCCTTACACAGCCTGGAGGTGTGTTGGGTCATAGTCCTGTTGAAAAAAACAAATGATAGTCCCAGTAAGCGCAAACCAGATGGGATGGCGTATCGCTGCAGAATGCTGTGGTAACCCTGCTGGTTAAGTGTGCCTTGAATTTGACAGTGTCACCAGCAAAGCACCCTCACACCTCCTCCATGCTTCACGGTGGGAACCACACATCTGTTCACCCACAGTACCCTGTGTCTCACAAAGACACCGCTGTCGAAACCAAACATCTCAAATTTGGACTCACCAGACCAAAGGACAAATGTCCATTGCTTGTGTTTCTTGGCCCAAGCAAGTCTCTTTTCTTATTGGTGTCCTTTAGTAGTGGTTTATTTTCTTTGTAGAAATTCAACAATGACTGCCTGATTCATGCAGTCTCATCTGAACAGTTGATGTGTCTGTTACTTGAACTCTGTGAAGCATTTATTTGGGCTGCAATCTGAGGTTCCAGTTAATTGCCGATTTCTGAGTCTGGTAACTCTAATGAACTTATCATCTGCAGCAGAGGTAACTCTGCATCCTCCTTTCCTGTGGCGGACCTCATGAGAGCCATTTTCATCCTAGCGCTTGGATGATTTTTGAGACTGCACTTGAAACTTTCAAAGTTCTTGAAATTTTCCGCATTGACCTTCATGTCTTAAGGAAAGAAATTCCACAAATGAATTTTTAACAAGGCACAGCTGTTAACTGAAATTTGTTCCAGCTGATGCTGGTTGAATGTCAAGAGTGTGCAAAGGGTGGCTACTTTGAAGAATCTCAAATATAAAATATATTTGTTTAACACTTTTTTGATTACTACATGATTCCATATGTGTTATTTTATAGTTTTGATGTATTCACTATGTTTCTACAATGTAGAAAATAGTACAAAAACCCTTGAATGAGTAGGTGTGTCCAAACCTTTGACTGGTACAGTATATATACATATATTTTGATTTATATTCCGGACTCTGACATTGCGCGTTCTGATATTTTGTTACTTTTTGGTTTATGTGTGCATTGTTATTTTATTGCTAGGGATTACTGCGCTGTTGAAGCTACGAACATAAGCATTTTACTGCACCTGTGATAACATCTGCAAATCTGTGACCAATAATGTATGATTTGATTGAATTTTGAATCAGATAGAAGAGAACCATAGTGGAGGGTTCTGCCTGGAGTGGTTTATGAGAAACTTGCCTATCTTACAGACAACAGGTGGGCTGCTGATGCTGCTGATGATGATGCTGCTGCTGCTGCTGCTGCTCTGTAGATAGTGATGAGGATCTGATCTGCACAGCTCCCTGCTTTCAGGATCTAACCATTCAATTACAATTGAACTGCTCCATTTGGAGGAGGGCTGAGTCAATGTAGGAGGGCTGATTCTATGCAGTCTGCAGTGTGTGATCGAGTGTATTGCCGAGCCCTCCAACCATTTGGAATGCTGAATGCTGTGTGTTCTGGGGGCTGTGTGTGTGTTCTCTCTCCAGGTTGAGGGAAGCTCTGAAGCACGGTTGCCATGCCTACACGTTTGACTGAAGACAGCGCGGTTATTTTAATGAATTTTGTCTTTTCAGACTTCTCTTTGCAAAGTATTCTCAATCTGCTGTGTACACCCTTAAAATATCTCAGCGCTGGGGACCCTTTCATTTGTTTACAGTGACCTTTAGGGGAAATAGCTTATTGATTCCTGGGGTAACATGATTAAAATGGGTTCTAAGTGGACACTTCATCTGAACTTGTCCACAAGACTACTGTGAGGGTAGATTAGACGTGCAGGAGACATTCTCTCTTTCCGCCCTGGTGGTCCACTCTTTTCATTTTTTAAACTTTCCTTCACTTGTTTTTCATGGTTCTCTATTTTTGAAAAGGACTGTAAGAAGTAATCCACAGACAGAAACATGAGGTTGAAATAGAAATACCAAGCACACGCTCACAAACAATTTCCAGTTACCCAATTGCTCTCTCTCAACCAGTGATGAATGTGCACCAGACGCTAGCATGCACACAGCTTTTAGTAGGTGTGCTAATCACGAGGAGTTCTGCCATGATCACTGAGCGCACCATCTGTGCGGCTCCGCCGGTCTCTCCACCGGCCTGGTGTCTCACTGAGAGAGCTGGATGCATCTCGGGCCCTCCTGGCCCACTCCCTCCTGTCCTCCTGTCTGTCTTTCCAAGGCTGCAGTCAGTCAGTCAAGGCTCATCCCTGCCGTATGGCTGTAGAGACTCACCTACTGCCGAACTCACAGTCACACACAGTACAGTATACCTTACAACCTGCTGGAACCACTTAACATGTTCCGAGCAGCTTAAGCTGTGACAATATATTTTAAGTGTACGGAAATTTCAGAAAGATGTGGGATTTATAATAGGCACATGTGTTACACAATCTGAAAAGGTATCCTTCCTTGGTTGCTCCCTGATTTATCTGGTGTTAGCTTTATGTCTTTGGTCTGATCGGACTCCCTCTTTGGAGTGTTGCGCTGGATAAATCACCTATAAACCTGGACCTGGAAACAATTGTAGAGGCCATTAAAGTGTCCGGGGTAATGGTGAATTGCATATAAACATGGGCAATTAAATAGGTGGAATGTCATCTGTTTTTCATTAGCAGTTGGAGGTCACGTACGGTACCCATCAGATATCCTGCAATTAAGGGATTTCTCTAGGTTCTAACAGAGGTGGGTGTTGTTTGTGATGGGATACTCCAACCATGAACACAAGCATCCTCAAAACAACAGGTTTCAAGATGTGCGCCACAGCTAGTTTTCCATACGCATCAGTTGTGGAGTGCATTTATCAAGGCGATCTGCATGGTGAACTGTGGTAATGTCACCGTAACAAAATACACCGGAAAAAATACCCCGTTCCATATTTTTTGTTAGCCACTTTCAGAGGAATGCATACCAGTAATGAAAAATATGCCACGGCTCTGCAGATGTCAGCTTCTAGTATTAACATCGGGTTTTCTGACACATTGACTGGAAGACGAGTTTGAGGGTGAAGACAACAAAATGGCGCTATCTGCCCACAGTTCAATTAAACAACCTCGTACTGTGTACAGTCTGCATATCTGCCAAGCCTCTGAGCTAAATTAGCTTTTGTGCCGCCTCATCAGTGATCCCTCTTGTCCCAGTTGGGATGGCCTTCATTGACCCCAGCGTACTTGACTTTTAATCTAAGGCTTTGAAGCGATGCTTAATGCCTGAGCATAGATCTCCTTGACGGGACAGACGGAGCTACTCAAGACCCACCTGAGCATATAAAGAGCCGACTGTCTAATGTCTAGGAGTATAGGGGTTAAACAAGGGCTAGACACAGCTGGTGAACACACCAGACGGCTCTCCTCTCTCTTGGTCTCTTCTCTGCTCTCAGGGCAGAGTGAGAACAACATGTGCACTGTGATGTGTGCGGCTGATGTTGTTGATGCAGGCTATGCTCCTCTCTGTGTCCTCCTCTCTTGCTTCATTCCAAGTCGCCTGAGGGAACTCTGGTCTGGACCATGTTTCTAATTCCATTACATTGACTTGATAGGATAGATAGACCTCTATCTCACACTGGCCAGATGGATAGTAGTTGTTGATCGCTGCCTGAAGGAGATAAGAGATGTGTTGTAAATAAAATGGAATTGTAAATATCTTCTCTCACAAAAAGATCATTGGAGGATATCTCCATTTTATTTTCTGATTTCCCCGTTATTTTCCGATTTCCCCTTTGTTGTGTGCGTGTCTACTATGAATTAGCTGTATCACATAGAGACCCTCAAGCAAATATCCCAACAATGTCACATTATGAAATATGTTGGATGACACAGAGCTATCTGTGTATTACAGCTTCCATTTTTATGTATCTCCAGCTCCGACTTTAGTCGATCTTCATGTACTCTGAGAGTCTCCCACAGCCTGCTCCATGGCATTTTAACAAATGGCGTTAAGTGTGAATAAATGTTTGGTTTTGCGCCCCTACAAGTCATGTCCCATTCATGTAATCTGTGGGGACAGAGGTGTGAATGGGTTGGAGCGGCCGAGAGCAGAGGAAGAAGAGGGGAGTAGGCAGTCCCCGGGGCAGTACCCAGGACAATGTCAGGTTTGTCTGGCCTGAGTGAGTGAACACTAAGCTTTTCGGAACTGGCAGCTTGCCCCGGGACCTTCCCTCCCATCGCCTTCGCTTCCAGAGCTGTCTAGCTCCAAGCAGTAAGCGTTTGTGCAAAGTTCATAAGGCTTCCCTCTGTTTGTGTGGCCATAATGGCGGCTTCATCCTGCTGCTGCTCAAAGAGAGTGCTGAGTGCCTTGGAGGGCCTGGCTGGCACTGGGTCTCTCTGGCTCTGCAGAGGAGAGGCGTGTCAGTGTTCTCAGTGTCTGGAGCTGGCAATCTGCTGCTCACATTATCCAGAGGCCAATGTCCTCCGACTGTCCAGTACTTCAGCTCTAAATCCCTGTTTATACCTGGTGCTAACATGCATCATTTGTCCTGATCATGTCCACGTTCTGATTGTGCCCACATTTTTAGACAGGTGTAGAAGATTAAAGGACACATTGTGCTCTGATTGTGATCAGATCTTGCTGACCACCTTCGAAGGTGGTCAAGCACGCATTGTGTCTGGATATCTTACAAGTGTAGATGGATCTGGACAGTGAAACCATTGAAATCATCATTATGCTGCCTTCTAAAATCATTGACAAGTGGCACCATTGACTTATGGATTCAATATGTAAATATTATTTTGAAATAATAGCTGTCAAATAATTTGCATACAGGAAGGGACCAGGAAATGTGGTCACAATGCAGGCACAGTAGACGGATAAGATGCACATTTCAACACAGTGTGTAGACATATTTCTGAAAATTAGTGCACAATCATAATGTGGGCAAGATCAGGACAAAGGTCGCATGTTAGAGCCAGGCTTAAATGGTGACTTTTTAAGGTCGCATCCATCATCTTTGTCTTCTAGAAGTCATAAGAATCAATCATTTTATTTAACTAGGCAAGTCCGTTAAGAACATATTCTTATTTTCATTAACGGACTAGGAACAGTGAGTTAACTGCCTTGTTCGGGGGAAGAACGACAGATTGTTTTTCTTTGTCAGCTCGGGAATTCGATCTAGCAACCTTTCAGTTATGAGTCCAACGCTCTAACCATTAGGCTACCTGCTGCCCCATTGATATGTGAACTGGTCTTTTAAAAAGTATATTACTTTATGTACACTGCTCAAAAAAATAAAAGGAACACTTAATTAAACAACACAATGTAACTCCAAGTCAATCACTCTTCTGTGAAATCAACCTGTCTACTTGGGAAGCAACACTGATTGACAATACATTTCACATGCTGTTGTGCAAATGGAATAGACAACAGGTGGAAATGATAGGCAATTAGCAAGACACCCCCAATAAAGGAGTGGTTCTGCAGGTGATAACCACAGACCACTTCTCAGTTCCTATGCTTCCTGGCTGATGTTTTGGTCACTTTTGAATGCTGGCGGTGCTTTCACTCTAGTGGTAGCATGAGACGGAGTCTACAACCCACACAAGTGGCTCAGGTAGTGCAGCTTATCCAGGATGAGACATCAATGCGAGCTTGGCAAGAAGGTTTGCTGTGTCTGTCAGCGTAGTGTCCAGAGCACTACGCTACCAGGAGACAGGCCAGTACATCAGGAGACGTGGAGGAGGCCGTAGGAGGGCAACAACCCAGCAGCAGGACCGCTACCTCCGCCTTTGTGCAAGGAGGAGCAGGAGGAGTACTGCCAGAGCCCTGCAAAATGACCTCCGGCAGGCCACAAATGTGCATGTGTCTGCTCAAACGGTCAGAAACAGACTCCATGAGGGTGGTATGAGGGCCGACGTCCACAGGTGGGGGTTGTGCTTACAGCTCAACACCGTGCAGGACGTTTGGCATTTGCCAGAGAACACCAAGATTGGCAAATCCGCCACTGGTGCCCTGTGCTCTTCAAAGATGAAAGCAGGTTCACACTGAGCACATGTGACAGACGTGACTGTCTGGAGACGCCGTGGAGAACGTTCTGCTGCCTGCAACATCCTCCAGCATGACCGGTTTGGCGGTGGATCAGTCATGGTGTGGGGTGGCATTTCTTTGGCTCCATGTGCTCATCAGAGGTAGCCTGACTGCCATTAGGTACCGAGATGTGATCCTCAGACCCCTTATGAGACCATATGCTGGTGCGGTTGGCCCTGGGTTCCTTCTAATGCAAGACAATGCTAGACCTCATGTGGCTGGAGTGTGTCAGCAGTTCCTGCAAGAGGAAGGCATTGATGCTATGGACTGGCCCGCCCGTTCCCCAGACCTGAATCCAATTGAGCACATCTGGGACATCATGTCTCGCTCCATCCACCAACGCCACTTTGCACTACAGACTGTCCAGGAGTTGGCAGATGCTTTAGTCCAGGTCTGGGAGGAGATCCCTCAGGAGACCATCCGCCACCTCATCAGGAGCATGCCCAGGCGTTGTTGAGAGGTCATACAGGCACGCGGAGGCTACACACACTACTGAGCCTCATTTAGACCTTTTTTAAGGACATTACATCAAAGTTTGATCAGCCTGTAGTGTGGTTTTCCACTTTCATTTTGAGTGTGACTCCAAATCCAGACCTACATGGGTTGATAAATTTGATTTCCATTGATAATTTTTGCGTGATTTTTGTTGTCAGCACATTCAACTATGTAAAGAAAAAAATATTTAATAAGAATATTTCATTCATTCAGATCTAGGATGTGTTATTTTAGTGTTCCCTTTATTTTTTTGAGCAGTGTATTACTTTGTTGATTTCAACAATATTGTTAGAGAGTAAAGTTTCAATTGCACATTAAAACCAGTGGTATAAAGTACTTCAGTAAAAATACCTTAAAGTACTACTTAACTATAAATGCAACGTGCAACAATTTAAAAGATTTTACTGAGTTACAGTTCATTTAAGGAAATTAGTCAATTAAAATAAACTCATTATTCCCTAATGTATGGATTGCACATTACTGGGAATACAGATATACATCGGTTGGTCACAGAAACCTTTCAAAGAAGGTAGAGAACCATTTGCCTCATGTAGCACGACACATATCCTTCACATCGAGTTGATCAGGCTGTTGATTTTGTCCTGCGGAATGTTGTCCCACTCCTCTTGGCCTGTGCGAAATTGCTGGATATTGGAACACGCTGTCATACACATCGATCCAGAGCAAGTCAAATATTCTTAATGGGTGACATGTCTGGTGAGTATGCAGGCCATGGAAGAACTGGGACATTTTCAGCTTCAAGGAATTGTGTATAGATCCTTGTGACATGGGGCCGTGTATTATCATGCTGAAACATGAGGTGATGGCGGCGGATGAATGGCACGACAATGGGTCTCAGGACCTCGTCACGGTATTGATTGCCATTGATAAAATGCAGTTGTGTTCATGATCCGTAGCTTCAGCAAATATGAAGCACAAGTGATAATAACCTTGCATGGGCCTGCACAAATAGCGCTCCGCCTAAAAAGGCCCGTTTTTTTTGTTGTTGCAGTTAACAGCAAATTCAAGCATGATCCTCTGCCCCTCCCCCTTTTAACATTCTCCCTTTCTCCTTGTTAAAGCCCAAGTCTCAGACCTGGATCCACACCATACATCATCCAGACTGTGCCGCTACCTTCCCCCCGTGTCATGGGAGACACGGGGGGAAGTTGGGATATGAAAGGCTCTTATCGGCAGTCTCAGCACTCTCTCTCTGCTCTGCTCTCTGCTTCTTCCCCACAGGTCACACAGGCCCCCATCTGTGGAGTCTTGGAATGATGTCTGTGCTCACCAATCTGTCAATCAAGGTCTCTAATCCAGTCGCTCAAACAAATCTCAGTTTTCATTCCACAGGTTCATTGGTTCTTCTGGTCAAACAAACAAAACATAATCTTCAAACAGATTATTATGCTTCCTTTGACCGGGTGGGTAAAGTTAAGAGCAGACCTGGGCACAGATGTACTGTAAGCATACTGTAGCCTCATGTTCTGTAATACCGAGAGACAACTGCCACCAGCATTATAGGAAATAAGTAGATCGTCCCTGCCTACAAAGAGGATTGGTCCCTGAGATCTAACACTCAAAGGCTGATCTCTACCCTGCTGCTCCCACCTGTGCTCTTGCATGCACTCTGTAAAACATGTCTGCTTAACTCTTGAAAACCACACTTTAAGCAAAGTTTCAGGTGAAGAAAATATATATTGCTGGTCAGGATGCTAAGGGAGGGGTGGGGGGGGGTTATGGAAGATGCATTCCTCCCCTTTTCCTCCTCCGTCTTTTGTACACAGCCAGTGAATGGCCTTTAGATCGTGCTTTGTGAGAATGATTGTCAGTGGCTTAATGAGCTTCTTTGCCAAGCTAGAGGCTTTGGTAACATATGCGTCCACAGTGCCTCTCTCACTCCGTCCCCAGCTTGTGTGACAGGATCTGGTGCGGGTGGGACGCCTCTAGAGCAGTCCCCGGGATTTTGACAGATCATTTACTGTTCTGTGCTCTGTTTTTCCCCTTTTGGATTGGATTGCCTGCAGAGGGAACGGTTGTTCTTATGTATCTCGCGGGGGACCAGCGCAGAGAATGAAGTTAAGTCTTGTAAGTGATGTCTTGTCTTGGGATGTTTCTGTAGCTGCCTGTTAAATGTTTTGGTTTTTGCATGTGTGGTGAGATGCACCGGGACAATCTCTACCTCAAAGAGAGGAGAGACGCAACCTTGTCGATGTTCATGTATTGAACTGAGCTACTACTGACTACTACTGTCTCAGTAGTTCCTTGTGGGTATCTCTTGTTGTCATACAATGAATATGGTAATATTGAGGTTATTCTGTTTCGAAGGAAAGGAGAAATGTCTGGGCAAAAGAATACAGTAACTAAATTTGGCATAATTTTGATTCTCTGGATATATACAATGTTAGGACAGCCTGATAGGATTGTGAACTGTGTACATCAGTGCAAGAGGCTGTGTGATAACATTATACCAAGTTTGAACGAACATGTCTAGCCACGAGTATCATACTGCCCTTAAAATATCTCCATATAGTGGGGGGAATCTGTAGCATTATCTAAGTTTTTTAATCTTTAATCTCTGACACTGAACACCTACCCCCCCCCCCCCCCCCCCCCCCCCCCACTCACACACCACACACACTACACTACACACACACACACACACACCATAACACCACAAATTGATCGAAATGCTCAGGACTCATTTCCGACTGCTGTGTCAAACAGTTCGCCCTGCGAATGCTGTCCAGATGTCCTGCTGTAGAGCACAGGAAATACAAAATAGATTGCATACAGCATTTTACTGGTAAATCACAGATCGGAGCCAGGAATTTCAGTGTGTAGAAAAGGGACCTTAGTGGATAGGAAAAAGGGTAACAACCAGCCTGTGGGAATTCAATATGCTATTCTGTATCTGCGTTGGGGGAATCAGACTTTCCTGGTGTTGGACGGAAGTAAATTGCTTTGGGGTTTGATGGAAGAGTGGATTTGGGATATAAGGCCCATCCATCATGTCCGGCTGTGGCACAGTTTCATCCACAGTTTCATCCTGGGAAATAGCCATCATCAGTCAGATGGAGTGAATGAACGGGACGAGGACCTCGCTGCGTTAGTTCACACAAAATAATGTCCCTGTCCCCGCAGTCCAGGCTGTGAATCCATAACGCTCCTCTCCTGGCGACTCAGTGAGGATCACAGACTAATGTGATGATCGTCCTGGGCTTGGGGTGCCCATCTGTGACTCGGGACTTCAAAGAGACTAGAGCTGAGAGGAAAAAAGTTGAAGCGCTTGGCTTCTCGCCATTCTGCGGACAGTTAGACACAGGAGCAATTTACAGTACCTTTTGCGTCACTTGTACTTGAAACGTGACACATTGAGATATTCTGTCTGGCATTACTCTGCTGCCTCGACACTGTGACAGCTTCACCATGATTTCGCTCAACCCTTGAACTCTCAGATTTGCACTTCATTTATAAACCAGTTATAGTAAGCCATTGTGTGACACGGCCCGTTGCTCACTTCCCAGTCACATTTGCTTCCAATTACAGTGATGTGTTTTTCAACAAAGAAATGATACACAAGCAGCTCGCCTGTACATGTAGTTAAAATCTCACCGTATCTTTAAATGAGGAATAATGGTGAAATGATTGGGAGAGATTGCAGCAATATTTGCACTGAAACAGTTTTTGTTCCTGCTGTGCCTTAATGTGCTCAGCAGGCCTCCATATTTCGCTGAGACAAACAGAGCTTTCAGCAGCGAGCAGAATGGAGTTTCACGATGGAACAACTCATTAGAGGAAGATAGAAACCTTCACCTCTCTTTTACTCATGCAAGACACCGTAATCGCTCAGCAAAGATTAAGTAGACGGGTCAGGAAATGCAGAGACAAAAAGGAACCTTGAAGTGATATAAAACAAAGGTGGTGTTTGGCTATCCTTTTCCTTAATATGTATGATCAGATAGCCCATATTTTGCCAATAGAAGATGCTAACAGACACAACGTGTACAGTACACCAGTATTTTACTCCAAGATTTTCATTGCTGGTTAAAAAGCGATGCCTGTGCCCTGGAGGTCATAGGTCGTATGGTGTCAACCGGGGATGTGTCCCACTCTGTCCCTGGTCACGACAGTTTATATGGAGTCAGTAAGGTCATTTGTCATTTCTCCACTTGGGACAGAGGTCAGTGACCCTGCAGTACATCTCAGAATGCACTCCATATCCACATTGGTCGAAATCCCTATAGCCTCGTTCCCTCACCCCTCTATGCTTCATCAGTGGACAGACTCCTGCAATATTAATGGTGTGGTAATTGAACTGTTCACTCTCTTGCATGCATGGTAAAGCAGAGTGAAATTGAGCCAAATCTCAATTAGGCAAGGTTATGATTTAATATTGGTCTGACTTCCTAATCTCATTAAGGGCCTTGTTTATGTTTTCCTCCTGATGCTGAAGATGTATCAATGAATGAACTCCTCTGACTCACAAGCATGGAGAGGAATCGGAATCTTGTCTCTGCCTCTGTTCACCAGAAGTCAGAATGGAACCCATTGCAAATTAACAGCAAATATGATTACATTACAGTAAGTAAGTTATGGCATCCAAATAAAAGTGCTTTTTACGAAATTCCAGTGGTTCTACTTCCACTGTAGTAGTTAATTAATTATTATATATATATATATATATATATATATATATATATATATATATATATATATATATATATATATGAGTTTTAACAAGATGTGTGTGTGTCTAGGGCAATTCTTCACACGTAACATAATTGTTCAATGTACCCCTAGTTCATCAGTAAAGAACTGTATCCTTATGTTGTTTTGGGTCTAGAACCAGTCTCAAGTCATTTGTTAACTAAATAAGAAATTGACTTTGCGAAAACAGAAAGGAAAGAAAATGAAAAATAAATAATTACCGGCAACAGAAATGCAGGCTAATTGCTGTTTTAATGTTCATTGATTCTCCCAATGTTGTAATTGGACTTTGGTGATTAACTGGTATTCAGTGCTGAGGCATTGA
Organism: Oncorhynchus gorbuscha; assembly: GCF_021184085.1. Classification (NCBI taxonomy): domain Eukaryota; kingdom Metazoa; phylum Chordata; class Actinopteri; order Salmoniformes; family Salmonidae; genus Oncorhynchus; species Oncorhynchus gorbuscha. The sequence continues at coordinate 51,151,933 of NC_060175.1, forward strand.
GTGTGTGTGGAGTGTGGTGGTACTGTCTTCCTGCACTGAAGCTCTGTAGTGAGGAGACTATTTTAATCCAGTTTGACAAGACGAGGATCTGCTTAATTCCATTATAGGCTTTGCATCACATTAAACTACAGTAGGCCTGTAGACACAGACACTCTCCTGCCTGTCTTACCTGTCATACTGCAGAGCCTGTAGAGACTCTCCTGTCTGTCGTACAGCAGAGTTTTGCATGTGAAGGAGGCAGACCGCAGAGAACAGAGCGGCAAGAGGTTAAACAACATGGCATATTTGAATGGCAGCAGTTAAGGACACCTCACAGTCCTTCAAAAGAGCTTCACCATTTTCCTTTAGCCCAAATGCTTCGTCTATATCTTGATAATAATCTATAATAATCTATCTTGATAATGCCACATCTAGAAAACCGTTGTTATAAAGCCATTGAGGAAATAGGGAATTATACAGTATATCAACAGACCCTTGACTTTGGCGTGTAAGTCAAGGTTAGGATTCCATGCCAGCCCAGATGGAGGAACTAGGAGACTGAAGGGATAGAAAGCATGCCAACCAGAACACTGTGCCAGTAACATCTCCTTATGAAGAGAGACATGGGTGTCTTTGATTCAGCCTGGAGCCTGAATGATGAGGATGGGGCTTCTCAATCAAATGAACCAGCAGGTAGAGCGAGCATGGAGCAGGCGCGACATCCCTCTCTGCCTGCCTCTTACATTTCCTCTGTTATCAGTCTTGTGCCTGGTGCTCGTTTTGAATGAGAAATGGTTTTTGCACGTCTTGGCCGGTAGCCCACAGTAAATGATGGAGAGCGGTGTGAGAGCAGCACTCTACAGTATCAGTCAATCCGAGTTGAGTTTTAAGGCACTGCTGTAGATTGTCCCCTGTCCCTCTCCCTCCACCCCAGCACAGCTTCTGTGTCCTCTGAGCCTCGGCTAAGAGAGGTCAGAGTTCATTTTGTCCTTCCCACTGTGAGTAGCTTTTAACCACCCGCCAGCTTCGTCAGTCTCAGACTCCCATCTATTTCTGCCGGAGCAGAGGATTAAGAACAGCCGGCGGTCTTCGAGCAGGCTCGCCTCGGGCCCACTCAATGGATTCATCTAGCCTGTAGCTTATACTGTATGCTGGGTTAGAGCAAGACATCTCCGTCTCCCACCAGTTTCGCCTGTATGTTTTATGGACCTCCTTCAACCAGATGGACGAGTTGGATCAGGCTAAATGCTCAACGAGGGGGGAGAACAAAATCAGATGGCAAGTGATAAAGCACAGTTTGAACAGAACCTAATCCATCTAAGTTGTGTTTGGTTGATGAAGGCCCTGAGAGGAACACATTGTCTTGGAGGGATTATAAAAAAGCTCCCCCTTAAACTCACCAAACCTACGGTGAAAGCGCTGGCCAATTAGCACAGCACAGCATCCTACTTTCTGATTATAATCTGTAATTTGCAGCATAAATCAGTGTGTGGGAAAAGAGTGAAATGGGTGCAGCAGATCAAGCCTGAGGCATTTCTCCAGTCCCGACTCATGGATCATAACAAAGCCATGTCAATCTGAGGTTGGAGGAAAAGTCAATGGCCTAGTATTGTGATTAAGAGGGGTGGGTGTATTGCACACTGTTGTCTGTGGCTCTGCCGGTGACTTCAGTCACTTCACTGGGTCAGAACAACCAGGATGGAGTCAGAGGCCACAGACAGAGTTAATACCATTAGCATGAGGCATGGAGAGAGAGGTCAGGGTTCGTGTCCATCTGAAAACAGAGCCTCACAAAGAAATTAATGAAATCGACTCTTTCACTCTTTGGTCAATTATTCAATTTCTTCTCATGAACTGCCATTTGACCTCTGTGTTTCCTATTGAACTTGGTAATTGAGGGAAAATACTTCTTTTTTTAAGGAAAATGAAGAGCAGTGTTTTCAGTCAGTATGATTTGAAAAGACACCAGTAAAAAGCCAGCTGTTTGTGAAAACTGCCAGGCCTGTTGGAGCGTGGCTGTCTTAGGTCTGGTTCTCTCCATCCTGCTCAAAGAAAGAGCTTAACACACACAGATTCCCTCTCCCAATACAAATCCCTTTTTTGGCATTAACTGGAAGCTCCATCATCAACACGAGAAGAGACACCAGTTCCAACCAGTTGTAATTACTGGATTTGTATGCTTGTGATGAGAAGTGTTCAGCTAGTTTCATTGTGGGGACTCCCTGAAGACCCATGAGCATTATCGTTTGGCAATTTTCGTTGTAGTGGGTGATTTATTGTTATTTTATTAATGTGGTCTGGTCTATACTACCCTGCATTGAACTAATTGGAGTCCTGACTAGAATGACCCAATGAGCTGGGTCACTGCCAACATGAGGGAGGCAAATGAACGGACACCCCAGAGATTCTACTACAGAACAGAGGCTGGTGGGCAACAATGCCGCGGAGGTGGACATTTCTGCAGAGAGCTCTTCCCCCACAATCCTTTGCTCTAGTCATACCGTATAGAGCGCCTTGTGATCCAAGCCACTGGCCTGTCAGGTAGAGGATAACCTGTGCCTTCTGACCGTGTGACCGACTGCTTATCAGAACATGTTATTCAGTGTGTAGAGTGGTAAATGTGTGTAGAAAAATACTGTTGCTGTTCTTTGGAAGAGGACTATTGCTATGTCTGAGGACCACGTGTGCAGCGTTCCTAGATCGACAGGGTGGTGTCGTTGTATCTTCTTGAATATTCAGGGAGGAGACACGGAACAGGAGCGCTGCAGCAGGGTTTTTTTCTTAATGATGGAAATCTTTCGCTCCATTGTGGAATGAATTCCTAATTTTCACTTTGAAATGTGGAAACATCTGCCGTGTATTAATATAACCACAGGCAGCCACACACATATATTTAAACTATTGTTCTATTGCGCATGAAATTCTCCTGCCTGTTGTACTGCCAAGCCAACACACTCCAACAGACAATAAACAAGAAAACAATTTATGTCTCAAGGGAACAGGGTGATATAGAGCTTTCATATGTAGATTTTTGTTTAAGCCCAGAATGTGGTCCCTGCTGATGCGAGTGACTGCTGTGCCGAAAACGTGTGTTGTGCCTGGCTAAGCATCTCTCTCTGTCACCGGGGGTTCTCTCCCTGCGTTGTGTGGGATTGCCTGACTGTCTGCTGTGCCTGACGCGTGGGTGGATCTGGATTCATGGGAGGCCTCTCTTATTCCTTCTCTCTCTCTTGTCTGTGTTGTTCTTGAAGGCCCTTCGTCTTCGGCAGGACATAGTTGTGAACTGAGAGTGGGAAGAGTGCAACTTCTGTCACTTCCTCTGCGATGAACTCCGAGATGGTTGTCTGCTGTGGCGCGACGAGGATGAGGTCATCGATGTGGAGCCCAGGATTGGCTCTCCTGACGGGTGTGGTCGTCAGTGTCTGTGCCTTTCACCTCACCACTGCCATTGACATCCCACTGGAGGGTAAGTGCTCACTCTTCGCATAATGTGCTTTTGGTGCAGAATATCATAAACCTTTTGTAAAGTACAGTATATTGATTTTGTTTTCCAATGTCTGTAATGGTCAAAGCAATCCACAGGTATTCTTTGAAATATAGCACTTTCTGTAAATCTATATCATGCTAAAATCAGTTCAATTATATTCATGGGTCAAACGCATCCTTAACTGGGGTTTGGTTTCTAGTTTCAGCTTGTTTAAATCAGGTTTCTTCATTCTCTTGTATTGGGGGCTGTGTATCTTGCAGTTTCCTTGGAAACGAGTATCAAGTTTTCTCTTCTAAATTATTCAGAAACATCTCTTAAGGGCCCGCTTACAAAGAGCAGTTCAAACAGGTTTTGAAAATGCAACACACTTGCTGTTGATGCAGAGTAATTCATTTCACGCCATCTCCTTAAATGCAATTCACAATCCCCTGTTTTGTTGTACCTAGAGTACTAATGTTTCTAAAGGCCTATAACCAATCAAAAAAAGCAGTATTATGCTTAAACCTCTGCCTGTGTTTTTGTTGTCTTCCTGCCGCCATGGATATTTTAGTTTTAGGTCATGTAAACAGTAAGTTTGCTCTGGTGTGACCTGTCCCATCCAGCATTAGTGACCGCCTGTCTGTCCTCACTTAATCTCTTGGCTCAGTGTTCAGCACCACAGCAGCTGTACCATGTGGTCATCTTGTGTACGATCTGCATCTCATGTGCCATCCTCTGTTTATTTACACAATCATCATCTTCGAATTGGATTGTCTTGGACGACTGTCATCCATGTAGTGGCATGTAGTTTTAACCTGCACTGCTAGTTTTACTGTTGTTGACCCCTGTAGTTTTGTATTGAGTCTCTTAAGTCAAATCACTTAAACGAGAAAACATTGACAAAGCAGGGCAAGTTCGAACAGTGCTGTATGTCACTGTGAAATAGAACCGTAAGAGAAGGAACCCACTGGGCACTGACATAATTTGAAATGACGTGAAAGTGATTCAACCAGTGTGTGCCCAGTGGGAAATACCATCATCATTGAAAAGAACCATACCTTAACACCTTATAGAGTGTGAGTGATTATATTATCAGAATCCTGCAGGGGGTCTATGGGACTTTTCATTAAGTGTTGTCCTTGTTGTCTGCTTTCCAGTTGAGCAGCTGCCCACCATCACAGAGGCCTCCCCCAGCTCTCTGATCGCCTTCCCCTTCGATGAGAGCTTCCCCATGACGTGTGAAGCCAAAGGGAACCCCAAGCCAGAGTGAGTTCTGAGTGTCCTACTCTACCATTCCATACCCAGCAGATGGGAGAGGGACAGCCCAGGAGAGCTCGTTAGCAGCCCGACAGACAGTCTATCACCGGCCATCGATTTGGCGTGTCACATTTGGCTAGTCGATTTGGCGAGTTTGAGGGTTTGATTTTCAAGTATTGGACAGACTGTGAGGACCAACCTTGGACACTAAACACACTGTACATTTGGCTGAAACACACAAGATATTTTCAAGATTTACGATGAATTATATCAGTGACTGATTGAACTGTTGATTTTGTAGATACCGGTGGACAAAAAATGGGGAAGAGTTTGACCCCTACCAGGACCCGAGGCTGATCAAGGAGGACAACTCTGGGACGTTTGTGATCCCCAACACTGGGAATCTCACAGAGTACCAGGGAACGTACCGCTGTTACGCCGAGAACGAATTAGGGACGGCCATAACGGAGGAGGTTGAGTTTGTTGTGCCCCGTGAGTAGTATACTGTGCATCCATACATCTCTGATCTCTGTGGCGCTCCGTTACAGCTCTTTGAAAGTGATTCAGGGCCTGGAATTCAATTCAACGACTGTGTCGCTCCATTGTGAGCTGTTTGTTGTATTGGCCATGGCAGAAAGTCATTGAAGCTCCAGAGCATTCCACCCCCAGTTGCCACTCGTCTATACCCATATAGACTGTGTGGCAGAAGGGAGACTGATCTATCCTTCATCATTTCCCTTGGTACATTTTTCATTTTGTTCCAAAGCATAGTACATAAATCTTCTAAGAAATCCAGACCGAGGGGAACTATGACAAAATTTGGCCGTGCTCCAACCATTCAGTGCGACTGAAACGCAGCACAACAGTACTAATGACGTGTATTTCTTCCCGCAAGTCAAAATCTGAAGAATGTGCTGTAAAATCCAATTCACTGGAACACAAACACCTCCATACACAACCAGCACAAAACACTAGTATCATAGGACTGCCACCTGCTGGAGAGAAAGGCAACCCTTTTGCCCTCAGAACAGTCTCAATTCGTTGGGGCATAGACTTGATAAGGTGTCGAAAGTGTTCCACAGGGATGCTGGCCCATGTTGACTCCAATGCTTCCAAGTTGGCTGCATGTCATTTGGGCGGTGGACCATTGTTGATACACACAGGAAGCGGTTGAGTGTGAAAACGCAAAAGCGTTGCCGTTTTTTGACACAAGCCTGTGCACCTGGCACCTACACATACACAATCCATGTCTCAGTTGTCTCAAGGCTTCAAAATCCTTCTTTAACCCGTCTCCTCCCCTTCATCTACACTGATTGAAGTGGATTTAACAAGTGACATCAATAAGAGATCATAGCTTTCACCTGGATTCACCTGGTCAGCCTGTCATGGAAAGCGCAAGTGTTCCTAATGTTTTGTACACTCAGTGCATATTATGTGTTGTTTTATCAGACGTTCCTAAGTTTCCCAAGGAGAAGATTGATCCCATCAAGGTGGAGGAGGGTCAGCCTGTCATTTTGGAGTGTAACCCTCCTAAAGGAATCCCTCCTTTACAGATCTACTGGATGACCATCGGTGAGTCACTAACGGCCTGCCAGACCTAACACGGTGGTCCGAGTCATGTCCCATGCTCTGTGTTGACACCTGCCGTTTTATTGAAGCACGATAGATCAAACGAAAGCAACCAACGTTTGTATGGAATTATCCACCTCTTTTCCCCTCTTCCAGACCTTCAGCACATAGAGCAGGATGAGAGGGTGTCCATGGGTCTGAACGGTGACCTGTTCTTCTCTAATGCTCTGGAGAAGGACAGCCGCAGAGACTACTGTTGCTTCGCTGCCTTCCCCAGGATACGCACCATCGTCCAGAAGAATGCCATGTCTGTCATAGTCAAGAGCAGTAGGTGTCAATCTAAGAAGGCATGTCTGTGATTTAGGTGTGTTTTATTATTACAGCATAGAGCTTGACCAAATGGCTTTGCTTTGATCACCATAATGACTTCAACCTCTGATCCAATGCATTCGTCGCTGTGATCGTGTACGCGATCAAGAACATTCCCAATGTCCAACAGCATCTCCAGAAGTTGTATTTTCCCTGCTCTTGACGACACTGGTGTTTTCATGAATCTACCCCACCCCCATTGTCTGTCATGATCGTTTTAGTTTTTATGAATGCTTTGCACATTTTCATATGTTACCCACCTTCATTTCAGAAAATTCAAACCGTGACTCAAGTAGCAGTCCTGGTCGTGGTAAGTTACATGCCGTACCATATCATTGTCTAGAACACACCATGTGCGATACATTTTTTTCATATCAGAGTGTGATATGTGGATCCAAACATTGCATTGTAGGTTAGCAGTCCAAGAGTTAGACCCATGCACTGCCTTGTTTGAAAGACTAATCTTAAAAACAATGTTTCTACTCCATTCGCAAAAGCCAATTCAATCCTGGAGAGAAAACCAAGCCTTCTGATGCCCTCTGGTGTCAAGTCGGAGACACAGCTGGTGAAAGGTGACGAGCTACTACTGGAGTGCATTGCCGAGGGCTTGTAAGTAAACCGTCCTCTTCTTTTCTTTTCTTTTTTAAAAACATTTTTTTTTTTTTTTTTACAAAGGACTGCATGATATCTTCTAGACACTTCATTCTATTCGAAGCAACTACATCAAAACGTCAGTCATTTTACTGCCCCTTTCAGTCCAACACCCAAGATTGAATGGGTAAGGATGGGCCGCAGGCTGCCCGACAGAGCGACGATAGAGAACCATGGGAAACTCCTGAGCATCGACCGGGTCAATGAGGACGACAGTGGGAAATACATGTGTAAGGCTAAGAACATCCACGGAGAGGCCAACCACTCCTTTGATGTATCAGTGGAAGGTAAGTGGGAAAAGGGTTGAAATAATAGTTTCTTAGTTTGATTATGTGTGTCTGGGAAAACAGCTGTTTAGCTTAAACCACATCTACAGGTTCTACTGTAGGAAAACTCGATAAAGTCTGATACGACAAGTACTTCATAATAGTAATACATTTTCATGAGAAAGAGTGCCACCTACTGTACATTGAGTGAACTGCTGTCCAAAAGGGATTCAAAAAAGTCACCATTTGAGAATTGGCTCCAGGTTGATAGAAAACACAAACATCATTCTGGGAGAGAGTTGTAAAACTGTGCTCTGGTTCGCTCACTGCTTCCTGATGTTATGTCTGTCTTTGATGTTGCACTTTCCAGAGCCTCCTAAGTGGGTATCTGAGCCTGAGAGCCAGCTTAGTACGATTGGCTCAGACGTGCATATCAAGTGCTCTGCCACTGGCACTCCTCAGCCCACCATCCAATGGAGAGTGAATGGAAAACCTCTGAAGGGTATGTTCTCAGTCTACCTCAACAAGGCATGAGTGTCCTATTTCTAGCACTGCAAACTGGTGTACAGCTAATGGATTTCATTGTTGATTGCAGAGGTCCCAGCATCTAACAGAAAAGTGTTGGACGACACCATTGTCTTGCACAACGCCAAATCGATTGACAGTGCCGTCTATCAATGTGAGGCTTCCAACAGACATGGAACCCTACTGGCCAATGCCAATATCATGATCATGAGTAAGTTTATGGTGCTTCGTTGGCTTTACTCTCTACCTCTGAAAATAGCCTCTACTTTCCTCTGAGGCTTGAAGTCCTAATGGTCACAAATAAATAGTTCCTACACCTCAGCCTTCATCATTGTTTTTCCCGGTCGTGCTCATCCATTCTGTTACCCACTAAGTATGGAATTGTATGATGATGAAAGGGCACTAAAGAATCCCAACCAGTTGCTTGACATTGTCATGAGGCAGTGAAAGACTGTCTGTGAGTGGTGGTGTTTCTGGTCTGAAATCCGGCTCTGGCGCCAGAGCCCCTCGGGCCATGGTGAAGGAAGGGTTGTCTGAGTGCCACAGTCCTCCAGCCAGAATACCCACCCACATCCCCTGTCCCTGTTGTTCAGCCCGCATGCTCCCAGGCATTTATTTCTATGCTAGCACGTTTCTCTACTCCATTCAGAATGCAATGCCACAACACTAAAATGTGCTGCTTTTATAAGAGCAGATTAAAAATAAGTGCTCTCCTTTGGCTTCTCAGAAATGTCTGGAGTTTGTCGCTGGTGACAAACTAGGAAGTTATTAAGCGGACGGTTTCTGGATTCAAAGTCACAGCTTTTTGTTTTGGTTAACAATGGAATGAGACAGACAGGATGTTTTGGTTAGAAATGATAAGACACATCTATTTTAAATTTGGCACTCATTGTTCCACTTGTTTTCATTTTTTATTATTTTTTTATTTTATTTTCAAATTGTATGACAATCATCGTGACAGTCCAGCCTTTCTTTCAAAAGAAATGGAAGACAGTAACATTTTCACATCACTTGGTCTGCTTGATCAGTCTCCTTAGTTTGAATCTTAGCTATACATTTTAATGGACCTTCTTAGTGTATCTTTGTAACCAATACTGCAGTACAGTCGGAGGGCCATTCCTCAATCCCTCCATATCTGTATGGAAGTTAGAAAATAAATCTCTATCTCTCTCGTTCATGTCCCAAACCCTTATTCATTAACTGGGATGTCTCTCCCCACAGATCTGCCTCCTATGGTCCTGACAGAGGAAGGTCTGGAGTATTCAGCTGTGGAGGGAAAGAGTGTAGTCATGCACTGCAAGGTGTTCAGCTCTCCGCCCTCTATTGTAACCTGGTGAGTAGGCTCTCCCTAACCATAGCCTGGTCCCAGACCAGAATGTGTTTCAGCCAACTCATCCTACTCTTCTTGTCATGTCATCAATCATTGGCTCTAGCTCATACAAATGCTGGACTAGGATTCTCCAGCTCAAACCAGTCCTCTCAGAGGCCAGTAGAGAGCAGTAGATATCAATGTGTCATTACTAGATAACAATGTGTCAAAGTGTCATTAGGTAGTTATAAAAATAGCTATGTACAGGATCCGTTTCTCTGTTGGTGCACCACTGTTTGCTGTGGAAATGTGCAGAAAGAAAAAACATCTTACACCTACTGCAATAATGCCCCTTAAAGTATTTGTGTATCTTCTTAAGTGCTCAGCAAGGTTCCTCTGTAATTGAATTAAATTGCAGTAAGTGGAGACTTTTTAATTGATTGCTTTACATGTTTTACAGGAACAAGGATGACTCAACAGGGTCTGTGGAGGGACTAAGGTTTACAGTTCACCAGAATGGATCTTTGGAGATCCATAATGTGGAGAAAGAGGACATGGGCCAATACACATGTTACACCAAGAATACTGAAGGGAAGTCTGCTATAACTGCCTTACTGGATGTTAAAGGTATGTTAAACGAAATACAAGACGGCATGTGTTTAACACAACTAGGGCCTTGTGTTTTTCTAAATACAAAATGTGACCTGACGAGGAACAACTGCCTCATATAGTGTTTCCTGCTAAAGTCACATGGTTAGAAAAAAAGAGGAGTCCTAAACACAACTCTTCACATGTAACTTATACAGTTGTGTGTTTCATCTATCCAAGATCCCACAAAGATATTCCAGGCCCCAGAGGACTTGCAGGTCCTAATAGGAACCACAGCCCAGCTCTCCTGCCTGGCGGTGTACGACAACTCCTTCAGTGGCGACTTTGAGATCGTGTGGGAGAAAGACGATATGGAGATAGCACTAAACCACACTGAGAATTCTGGGTAAGACGACACCTTTCTTACGGTGTCACAGATCCAAGCCTAGCCCAGGAAAGTTCTCTTGTTTTTTTAGATTGCACAGATCAATAGGTTGTCTCTCTCTTTTTTTTCTGCCGATAGATATTTCTTAGAGGATGGCATACTGCAGATTGTCAACGTCAGCCACAGAGACCATGGCATGTACAAGTGTGTGGCCAGAACTCCAGTGGACCAGGACACTGCCTCTGCACTACTCATAGTGCTGGGTGAGAAAATATGTCAAATACTGTACATCAAAAACCTGGTCTGACCCCAACGGGTCAATGACCCCCAGCACAACAGAAGTGCATAGCATGTCACAATATGGATCCATATGCCGAAGCCAAGCATTCCATGGCGTGGTACACAGAGCAGAACATGATTACACCGTGTGTCTTCAGACCTCGGCTCTGCATTTACAGAACAATGCCTTTACTTCATTTTCGTCGCAGTTTTACATTTAGCTTTCTTTCCCATTGGTCAGTCTCTGATTGTTTCATGGTGCTTTTCCAGAGGATAAATCAAATCGTATTGTATTGGTCACATACACATGGTTAGCCGATGTTATTGCGAGTGTAGCCAAATGCTTGTGCTTCTTGTTCCGACACTGCAGCAATATCTAACAAGTAATCTAACAATTCAACAGCAACTACCTAATACACTCAAATGTAAGTAAAGGGATGGAATAAGAATATGTACATATAAATATATGGATGAGCAATGGCCGAGCGGCATAGGCAAGATGCAATAGGTGGTATAACAGTATATACATATGGGATGAGTAAATGCAAGATATGTAAATGTCATTATTAAAGTGGCATTGATAAAGTGACTAGTGATCCATTTGTTAGTGTCCAATGATTTCAAGTCTGTATGTAGGCAGCAGCCTCTCTGTGTTAGTGATGGCTGTTTAACAGTCTGATGGATACAATGTCTTTGTGTGTTATCAAAGTAATGTCGTGGTGGTGGTGGTGTTTTACAGATGTCCCCGATGCACCTGAGAACTTGGTGCTGTCTGAACACAAGGGCAGAAGTGTGAAGCTCAAATGGATCCCTGGGGATGACCACAACAGCTCAACCACTGGTAATAGTCTGTCTCTGCAAACAAAGTTCAGCTGTTTTGCGTGATTTAGGGAACAGCAGGCCTGTAGTATATACAATGATAATAACATGGCACATATTTACGAAGAAAATGGAATTAGTACTTTATTATTGTGTAAGTCTCCTGTCAACATTCCAACACAAATATGTCGTATTTGTTTGGGGGGGAATAAGTTTCCTGCTTAGTGCAGCGTCTGAAGAGTTTGCTACGCAGGTGGCTGTTAGATAAGCAGCCCCTTTGGCAAAGGGCTTGGGCAGATTGGGGTCTGGTCTGTGTGTCTCACCCTGTGAACAGACTTCATTATTGAGTATGAGGAGAGCCAGTGGGAGCCAGGGAACTGGAACGAGCTTCAGAGAGTTCCAGGAAATCACGGTTCGGCAGTCCTCAAACTTTATGGACATGTCGACTATCGCTTTCGAGTGTCTGGAGTCAACGCGGTGGGTAGGGGGCGTCCCAGTGAGCCCACAGAAAGATACAAGACCCCTCCTGCAGGTAGGAAGTCCAGTTATGTTTTATCCTCTGACCGGCCTCTACTGCCCATTGAACTTTGGAACACTCAAACATCTGAGATAATTGATTTCACTCTTAGGTCTCTCATGTGCACATTTCACAGGAGGTTTATTTAACTAACAATTTCAATTTTGGCGAAATCCATATTTCTTCTCTGCCACCAGCCCCTGACAAGAACCCTGAAAATATTAAAATCGAAGGTCATTTGGCACATGAAATGGATATCAACTGGGAGGTAAGAAACAGAATGGGGCTCCTTTAATGTTCCTTCCCTGCGTACGTACGCACCCCTCCGAGTATTGACTATTTCACAGCACTTACATTTTGGGGAAATCAAGGAATCTCTCTTTATTCATAGAGAAAATAAGCTTTAGTGTTATCCCTCAGAAATAAATCAAATATCCCTGCTTTTGATGTGTCGTATTGTGATGTATAACTGTAGAAAACCTATCTTTGATGGGTCATAGTGAATGGGATAGCTATCAAAGCAGTACATTGTGAACCTTTTATTAGAAAGTGAAAAGGAATGGAGGAGTACAGTAATACAGTAATACATTCTGCTTTATTGTAAAAAGATTAATCTCACCCCCACAAATGATCTTCCTGTCCTAGCAGAGTAATGCAACCTGAACTTCTGAATGTATGAGCTCCCTCATTGTTAATGATTTGCTTTTGTGGATAATAGTGTCTTATTCTATTTCCCATCATGGTCAGGCCATTGTGAGGGAAGCGCTAGATCGCTCTATAATCTCTACAGTCTGTGAAGTCCTAGACTGCTCCTTATATCAGAGGGGTGCCTCGAAACTCCCTGGAGCCAGCACCCAACCAATTGTCTTATTGTTTTACTGATTTTATATGATCAAATATCAGGATCCATGTGTATGGGCTTGGCCATGATAACCTCAAAATAGCCAGGGATGTAGAAGGAAATATGAAGAGCTCCTTGCTCGATTGTTCAAGTTCCTACTAAATTGTAATAATCTGTGTGTTACTGCTATTCTTACATTCCTCGCCCTTGCAGCCATTGTCCCCCATTGAACACAATGGGCCAGGCCTTGAATATAAGGTGAGCTATAAACGGCAGGATGTGGAGGAGGACTGGCACGAGCATGTGGTGAAAAGACACTCGTTTGTGGTGAAGGGCACTCCCACGTTTGTGCCATATGAGGTCAGGATCCAGGCGAGGAACTACCAGGGATGGGGACCTGAACCCAAAGTGATGACTGGCTACTCTGGAGAGGACTGTGAGTGACTACTATTGTTTTTAAATAAAAAAATCTTACAGCCTTGTAAATACAAAGAATGTATGTGAATTTCACAATAATAATACAATTCAGATGTATAAGGCCAGTACCGTATGTGCTTAAAATCTGGACTCTTTCTTCTTTAAAAGAGCTATAGATTTGTGAGCAGAATCCTAACCCACCAGCCAGAGTACTTGATGAAATCCAATGTTTGCTTTGTGATATAGGCTCGTAGCTTGGTTGAGCGTCACTTTTATAGGGCCTATGTACCCTTTCACTCATGCCAAAGTGAAAACTCTCTTTTTAGAACCATTTCATTCCATGCACTTTCTTATTTCTATCTTTATCTTTTAGCTCTCTTTTGGATTTGCCCTCGGGATGTAACCTCAGGTCACATGACCCATCTCAACCTTGTTAACAACGTGTTTTCCTCCTTTAGAAGCTTTGTACTCCTTTGTTGTCATACTGCCTGGTAGCATCGCTTAGGCAATAGCAGTGAGCCCAACACTAGTTCCCTCCTTGGTATATCACGTTATTTAGATTGCAGTCACTGATCTATAGATTATTATTTGATAGAGGTAAAGCTTTGAAGCACCTAAATACTCAACCCTGCCAATACTACACACATGATCCGGTGGATCATACACTGTAAAGCTGAGCTCATCCTTCACATGTTGGGCTGATCTTTACAGTACTCAGTGTGACATATGGATTGTGACGTGAGTGTGTTTGGCCCTGCAGTCCCCTCCGCGGCCCCTGATGATGTGGCGGTGGAGGTGATGAACAACTCGCTGGTCAAGGTCAACTGGACGCGCGTTCACAAGGAAAAGCTGCATGGACATCTGGGAGGCTACAGGGTAATTCCTCAAAACAGCCCTGTAGCTTTAAAGACACTGTTTAAAAGGAGAGACCCTGACCTCGCTGGGTCTTCTGGCCCCCTCACCCAACTCTGTCTCCCTACTGCTGGCAGCCTCACTGTTCCCTTACACTCGCGGGAAAAAACACTATAACCAAGACCGCAGCATTTTTCTATGTATGAGCTGTTGTCTTTTTGTCACGTAATTATGATCTGTTAGACCTATAACACTGTCTCCCCTCTGTCATGGCGGTGTCAGATAAACTGGTGGCGGCTGCGTAGTCTGCTGGACTCAAAGAAGACTCACGGGAACAAACACACACTGACATTCCCGGGGGACAGGAACCATGCCATGATACCAGGGCTCGCGCCCTTCTCTGAGTACAGCCTCATCGTCATGACCTTCAACGGGCGAGGCAACGGGCCAGGCAGCCACGCCGTCAACTTCAAAACTCCCGAGGGAGGTAAGACATGAGGGGAGAGGTCTGGGGTGCCGTGGAACATATTGATTCAGTACTGTCCAATGGACGAAGAAAATAACTATCTAGAGACACGATTATTGTGCTACACTGTCAAACTGCTTACTACCCGTATATTATTTTGTTTCCCAGTTCCAGAGGAAAACCCTGTTTTCAGGGTCACAGATGTTCAGAAGCACACCGTCGCTCTCACCTGGGAACCTCCTCTGGTTGCCAATGGAGTCGTCACAGGATACCGGCTAGAGTATCAGCTAAGTGTGTACAACTCTTTCCTCTTCCCCGTTGAACTGCAGTCTCTTCCATGCACCAGCCTACCTTCATTCAACGTGACTAGCGATTCCTTGATCTTGCCACTAGGAGATAATGTTGTGCTTGTGAATGGTGCTACAGCTCATTGCTGAGCGCGTTGTTAATGAGGTTTTAGAGTTTAGCTCCTACAGCTGATGTTCAACTTTAGCCCTATTATAGAAATGTGAGAAAATGCATGCAGAGCTGTGATCCACAGGTTTAAGTCTCACAGTGGTTGCATGAGAATATGATCCAATGTGGTGAATCTCAGATTAAAAGTAATGAGGCTTGAATACAACTAAATGTTAAATGTATTTTATTGGATGGCATCAGAAAGCATGGAAGTGGATATCCAGCAGGATTTATTGATAGTATAACCCGGGATTGACCCCCTTTGGTGGAAAGAGGGGTCAGTGTCGGGTTGGGGTGTGACACACTGGCCTGTGTGGTGTGTCATGATCCGGCCCCAGCAGCGCTGACCAAGGCCAGCGTGTCACAGCCTTTTAAGGTCTTTGTTAGTGACCCGATACCGTCCACGGGGGCCTTCACCACAACCAACGACCCAGATTAATCCCAAAGGAAACAGTCACTGGACATGACGTGCGTGTGTATGTGTCCCACTCTTCAACCCCTGGCCTGAAACAATAATGATGATGAGGCTAATTGCAACGTTTTAAAGACGGCATTGCACAGCAACTCTCACTAAAGGTTTGGGATTTTGCCGCTGCACGAGAGGGCCAAACGTGTCATGCTGTATTTCAGAAGAAGGGACGTTTACATTGTGCAAGTGTGATGAAGCTGATGGACTCTTTTGAAGTGAGGGGTCTTTGAAGTCCCCTTGAAGGAACTCATGTGTGAAATGTTGAGGATAATGCACACAGCTGTCAGCATGGCACCGGGAGGAAGCACCAGAGGAATTTAAAGGCTGCTGCACAGCTGTTCCAGGGCTGAGCCCAGCTTCTTAGAGGGCCTTGCTAACTACATTTTTCACAGGTTTCACAGAAACCTACACTGTTACACTGAGGGCCAGTTCCACCGCTAGGGAGGGCTGAACCAACTCACAATGCAGATCACATGTTGTACATTCTTACATCAAATCAAATGTATTTATATAGCCCTTCGTACATCAGCTGATATCTCAAAGTGCTGTACAGAAACCCAGCCTAAAACCCCAAACAGCAAGCAATGCAGGTGTAGAAGCACGGTGGCTAGGAAAAACTCCCTAGAAAGGCCAAAACCTAGGAAGAAACCTAGAGAGGAACCAGGCTATGTGGAGTGGCCAGTCCTCTTCTGGCTGTGCCGGGTGGAGATTATAACAGAACATGGCCAAGATGTTCAAATGTTCATAAATGACCAGCATGGTCCAATAATAATAAGGCAGAACAGTTGAAACTGGAGCAGCAGCACGGCCAGGTGGACTGGGGACAGCAAGGAGTCATCATGTCAGGTAGTCCTGAGGCATGGTCCTAGGGCTCAGGTCCTCCGAGAGAGAGAAAGAAAGAGAGAAAGAGAGAATTAGAGAGAGCACACTTACATTCACACAGGACACTGAATAGGACAGGAGAAGTACTCCAGATATAACAAACTGACCCTAGCCGTCTGACACAAACTACTGCAGCATAAATACTGGAGGCTGAGACAGGAGGGGTCAGGAGACACTGTGGCCTCATCCGAGGACACCCACGGACAGGGCCAAACAGGAAGGATATACATAGCGTGGTCATGTTTTCATCAAACCCCCAAGATATCATGTGTCCTTTTCAAATGATCTATTATGGGTTTCTTTTCTCCTTGGTGTTTCAGAGAGACACCTCTGTGTCCATTTATATAGCAACACAATGTTCAATCCAGTCTATGTGTGTGTTTAGTCAACGACACAGAGGAGGTGGGTGTCCTGCAGTCGATGGACATCAGCAGCCCGGACACCACCTCGTGTGTCCTGCGGAACCTCGAGGCCGTCAGCAGGTACAAGTTCTACCTGCGCTCCTGCACCAGGGTGGGCTGTGGGCCCCAGGTCAGCGAGGAGAGCACCACCACACCTGTAGCGCGTAAGTCACAAAGGCCAGGGTGTTGCCTGTGCAGGTGGGGGATGCTGGATGAAGTTTTATATGGAGAGAAAGGGGGCATGGATTTAAGGTTGGGGGTAATGGCGAGATGTGATAGCCAGACTTTGGGATGAGGTACTCTGTAGATGACCAAGCCGTTTCAGTAATGTATTAGCTCAGGGAATATGATATTGGCTCCATCTGCCAGGCTTTTCATATCTCTATCTAAGTAATTTTTGTGGTTAAACAATATCATAAGGGTGTGAGAAGGGGTTTCATTCATCATTGTCATAAAAGAGCAAGTGTTTATTGATTTAAAGGGGAAAGCAAGCTATGAAACAACCAGCTGGAGAAGAGATTTGCCTTCAGCAAGTGAAACTGTATATTTTCTATATAATATTGTATTATTATATAGGAATTGGTAAGGTAAGTCAATTGCCCGCCATTGCAGTATGTTTGGTTCATGCACATGATACATCATTTTCATTTTATAAAATGCAGTATATGTCATTTCTACTTCACACAAGTAATATGTACCCTTCTGAGTCTGTGGGAGTGTAGATAAGGGGGTGGCACCAGTCAAATATAATTAGAATCTAATGAAAATAAGCAAGTGCACTTGAATTTGTAATGGAGAGTCTGTACTGTACTCTGAGGTGCCACAACACACACAGCCTCTTGTCCAACACTAGTAATAATTCATTTGGGTCCTCTCTAATAGCACATTTTAGTAATTTAGCAGACGTTCTTATCCAGAACATCTTACAGGAGCAATTAGGGTTAAGTGCCTTTCTCAAGGTTACATCGACAGATTTTTCACCAAGTCCACTCAAGGATGCGAACCAGCGACCTTTGTGTTACTGGCCCAACGCTCATAACTGATAGGCCAGTAAGGGCTTTCACATTTAAATAAATGTACAGTATAACAAAACATAGCATCCTATTCAATCTCAGTAAGCAGGCTTCTGGGATGAATTAAAAACATCACATTTGGTGTGCTGCGAGAATGCATGTTTAGATTTGATTACTTATTTTTTTATTTAACCTTTATTCAACTAGGCAAGGCAGAACAAATTATTATTTACAATGACGGTCTACCCCGGCCAAACCCGGGCCAATTGTACACCGCCCTATGGGACTCCCAATCACGGGCCAGTTGTGATACATCCTGAAATCAAACTAGGGTCTGTAGTGACACCTCTAGCACTGAGATGCAGTGCCTTACACCGTTACGCCACTCAGGAGCCCAAACAAAACTTAACAAAATGTTGTTATGGTGTGAAAACAAAATAAACATACTTTTGTGTGGGAGTAATGTTATATTGCTTTGGATGTATATCCTGTAAAAGTTTCTTCGTCTGTCCCCATAAGAGAACCCTACTTCATTTACACACATTTATGTAGGGTAACATTTTGCATCTTTTTCATGCTTATGTTGCAGTTGGTGTCTGCATATGCTTTCCCTCTGCCATGCAAATGTACACTGAACAAAAATATCAACGCAAAGTGTTGATCTCATGTTTCATAATCACAAAAAGCTTATTTCGCTCAAATTTTCGGGAACAAATTCGCTTGCATCCCTGTTAGTGAGCATTTGTCGTTTGCCAAGATAAACCATCCACCTGACAGGTGTGGAATATCAAGAAGCTGATTAAACAGCATGACCATTACACATGTGCACCTTGTGCTGGTGACAATAAAAGACCACTCTAAAATGTGCAGTTTTGTCACAAAACACAATGCCACAGATGTCTCCAGTTTTGAGGGAGTATGCAATTGGCATGCTGACTGCAGGAATGTCCACCAGAGCTATTGCCAGATAATTGAAACTTAATTTCTCTACCATAAGACTCCACGTCCAACTGGCCTCACAACCGCTAATGTCAACGTTGTGAACAAAGGGAAACAAATGCATTTTATTGATGGCAATTTGAATGCACAGAGATACCGTGACGAGATCCTGAGGCCCATTGTTGTGCCGTTCATCCGCCGCCTTCACCTTATGTTTCAGCATGATAATACACGGCCCCATGTTGCAAAGATCTGTACACAATTCCTGGAAGATGAATATGTCCCAGTTCTTCCATGGTCTGCATACTCACCAGGCATGTCACACATTGAGCATGTTTGTGATGCTCTGGATCGATGTGTGCGACAGTGTGTTCCATTTCCCGCCAATATCCAGCAACTTCGCACAGCCATTGAAGAGGAGCGGGACAACATTCCACAGGCCACAGTCAACAGCCTGATCAACTCTGCGATGGAGATGTGTCGCGCTGCATGAGACAAATGGTAGTCACACAAGCTACTGACTGGTTTTCTGATCCACGCACCAACCTTTTTTTTTAAAAGGTATCTGTGACCAACAGATGCATATCTGTATTCCCAATCATGTGAAATCCATAGATTAGGGCCTAATGAATTTATTTCAATTGACGGATTTCTTTATTTGAACTGTTACTCAGAAAGATCTTAGAAATTGATGCATGTTACAGTTGTGTTTTTGTTCAGTATATTTAAGGCGTTTAACTTATGCTATTGAAAATAATGTCAACAACTTTCAATACATGTACCTGCTTGGCAATGCTTTCCTTTTTTCTTTTTCCTCTCTTCACCAGCTTCAACAGCGGTATACACTGTCAACTTCAGTATGTAGATTTCTGTTCGTGTGCAGTAAAAAACAACCACTGTAGTCTAACGCTGTCGCAAGTCACGCCCTCGGGTATATTAACTATGTTGATCTATTACTGTATGAGTCGGCAGTTCATTATCACATCCTTGGTGGATAGTTGAGTAGAACTGTAGCTCTCTCTCTCTTTCCATTTCTGAGAAAGACTCGTGCTATTCTTTTCATATAGCTGTTAGCATGATTTCTGTCAGCTATAGTTTCTTTAACATAGACTAGCTGTGAGAGCATGAATATGGATAAAGGGGCTGATAAACGGGTGGGAGGTGACAGCTCCTGGCCCTGCCTGGCTCCATGGTTGAATGGGTCAAGCAGGCATTTAGCAAAAGTTACTGAGTCTGATGTCGGCAACAATTAAGACCTTTTTAATATTTCACACAAATACGAAACTAAAATGATGCAGATACTCCTCTCATCTGTGAATAATTGCCCTTGTCTGTTGCGTGCCCTTGCCATCAGCGCTGAGCACTCTGATGCCTCCTTTCATTAGTAGACCAATACAGACTCCCCTGTTTTCAGACAAAGTTTGTGGTTTTCTCTGCAATAACAAATGGTAATGAGTATCCTGATTATAAATTCATATGAATCCGATCTCATTAGTGAATCTCTAAATGAATATTGACTTGTGTTCTAACAACGGCAGGATCAATGCCACCTGTATTACAAAAGCAATGGGATCAAATTAAGCGTTAAGTGCAACATACAGGAAGGATATCAGACAGGCATCTCTATTGTAGTGTCATTCGGCATTCAAATGATGGCGTCTTTGCCTCAAACTGAACAGTGGAATAGTCACTTCCTGTAGTACAAATTATTACCAATGATCATATCTAGCCAGAAATGACACCTTGTTTCCTAGTTCTTTGATGGTATGCATTTCTCTGTAGTAGTTAACCACCCTGACTAGTCATTATAGTAGACATATCCGTAGACTAGAAACTAATGTCAGTTCACTTTACCCATAGTTGTAGTGTACTAACAATTCTACTAGTAGTCAGTAGACAGTAGCTCCCCCTCCTTCACTCCAAAAAATAGCCAATAATCTCAAGATCTGTCTTTCTTTTCAGGCCAGTCTGCCTCCCCCTCACCTCCAAGCACTGCAGTCTCCCACGTGTCCAATGCCACCCATTCCAACATAGGTATTCATGTCACCAATTGTGCTCCGTATGGTCATTGATAGTCATAGGTGGAAAAACTGTCAACTCTAGTGATCGCGATGACACAAATCCTCTATTTTGAGCTTAACTTCAATCAATGAAAAACTAGCCTCAGCATCGATGTTGAGTTAAAGTCCAGCAAACGGCTCAACAAGCTCATCAACAGACAGTCACGTTATTGAATCTATTCCATACCCGGAGGTGTGAGTGTAGTGTGTTGTAGTTCAAACGGGGCAAATATGTCTAATTGTCAATGATTGATTTTTTTGGGAGGGGCCCAGTCCTCTTACACGGCAGAATATTGACCAAACAGCCACCTGAACATTTCCATGTTACCTTCAACTGGGTAACCAACAATAGTGCTGTGGGGCAAGCAAATGTCCATAGCACCATTTGAGCTGAGGAAAGTGTCGACTTAGCCAGGCAGAGTGAGGAGGAGGTGTGAGCTCTTAAAGAGACGGTCATATTTAGGGGACTGAGATAAGTGGATAAATTGAAAGCTGTTGAAAGCTGTAGATCAGAATATTTCTGTGTACTGGGGCACTCCTTTTATAGAACTCCCTGACTTTGAAGAGCCATCTTTCAGGCATTGTGGCAGGGCCAGGGCTGCGCTCCCTGCTGTGACAGCAGATGCTTTCCGCAGCCTTTTTAATACCAGGCTGAGCAGCGCGGTGACAAACACGCCAAGCCCTGGGATATTTTTAGTCAGGCCCCGTGTCACTTAGTCATCATACTAAGCGAATGATGGGAATTACCATAGTT
Source organism: Oncorhynchus gorbuscha (assembly GCF_021184085.1). Classification (NCBI taxonomy): domain Eukaryota; kingdom Metazoa; phylum Chordata; class Actinopteri; order Salmoniformes; family Salmonidae; genus Oncorhynchus; species Oncorhynchus gorbuscha. The sequence goes on from NC_060175.1 coordinate 51,173,462, forward strand.
ACGAAGTCATACATCAGCATTACCCACGGTGTGTCATTTGTGCTCACAGGGATGGGCAGCACAGACACAGGTGTCCTTGTGTACTGAATTATCACCTGAGAAAATATTGACACCTGAGCAGGAGACAGTCACAGATTTGCATGTATGCCTGAGGGAAATGAAGGGGATTGGTTGCTGTTGACCGGGTCAAACCATAGCTTTCTTTTACCAACTTTAGCAATATGGAGTGATGCATGATTCTCACCATCACTCCAGGTGCAGTGGTTCTTTGATTTATTCTTGGAGTATCGGAGTCTTCAGAGTCTTTATTAGTCTGTTGTTGTCTAATGTATTCACCACAGTGTACCTGAGTACAGTGTACCTGCAGTGAGGCAAAGGGACTTACTAACCTCTGCTATTTAACATTCCCATTGAAGTGTTTACTGTTGTAGAAGAAAAGCTCAATTGTGCTTGGACCCTTCTACATGAACCCCTCCACATCTTAAGCATGTTTTCTATAGGGGTCTGTACACTGATTGTACAAGACATTATAATATTGTGTATTTTTTGCCCTGAGAACAGCCTCAATTTGTCCTTTGGGGGGTGGACCATTCTTGACACACACGGGAAACCCCACAGCATTGCAGTTCTTGACACACTCAAACCTACGACCATACCCGTTCAAAGGCACTTCAATCATTATATTGCTCTGAATGGCACACACACACAACCCATGTCTCAATTGTCTCGAGGCTTAAACATGCTTCTGTAACCTGTCTCCTCCCCTTCACCTACACTGCTTGAAGTGGATTTAACAAGTGACATCAATAAGGGATCATATCTTTCACCTGGATGCACCTGGTTGCACCTGGTCCGTCTGTCATGGAAGGAGCAGGTGTTCTTAATGTTTAATACACTCAGTGTACAGTACATATGTATTGCAGCAGGGTAAATCTATCTGATTTGAAAAGGGAGAGCAGTCAGTGGTATTGCTTAAGAAAATGAACACGCGGAGTCAATAAGCGGGGTTTTGCTTTGTTCTTTCGTCTGCAGGTTTCAGTGGATGCGTGCTATCTATAGATTTCCATTCAGCTCTGCGGACTTTCCTTGTCAAAACATTTCCATATCATTGTAGTTTTCCTTTGGCAATTCCATTACAATTGATTCATGAAATGCTGTTGATAAGCCTTCACTCTGTCCTACAGTCATTTTAGGAATGAAACACATAAGCAAATGGATTGACTTAATCAACAGCTCTCTGGCCAGCTTCCGATCCAATGTTGTTTTTTGTTGTTGGTGTGGATGTAATCTGTCTTCTCGTTACTATCCTTTACTAACCCTGTTCTGCCGTTTCTCCCCTTTCCCCCCCTCATCTGTCTGTCAGTCCCAGCCCTGTTGAATATTAGTTCCTCAGTTAGTGACAACTTTGCAAATATCAGCTGGATTCCGGGAAGCGAACAAACCGATTCAGAGTTTTATGTTGCATATGTGAACAACCGTAAGCACATATTACTTCTCTGTCCATTTGTAGTCTATTTTATAGTGATACATGTTTAAGGTGATTTTGAATGTATTGGTAACATCTGAGAAATCTGTATTCCATATTACCGTTTAACGTTACATGCTAGAAATGTTGTTCTGTGTTATTTCATCGAACTCTCTGTAAGTAACCTTTAACCCTTGAACCTTCACCCCTCATGAGTACTAACCCTCCCTGATTGTGCACCTTATAGGTAAAGGTAACTGGAAGATCTCTGAGGCAGTAAACACCTCTAAGACTTTCCACATCATTGAGGGGCTGGAGCCTGGGACTGCGTACACTGTGCGCCTTATGACTAACAACTGGGTTGATAATTCTAGTATTTTTGAAGATGTAATCAGGACCAGGGATAAAGGTGAGCAGGGATGCCACAGGAAAAGAAGCAACCCCCCCCCCTTCATCCAACCCCCCACCTACATCAGCACCACAACCAATTGATGTCTTATTGAGTACTAGGTCTATGCAGGTGCACCATTGTCCTTGAACGTGTCTCAAGGTGTCATGCATGGTTTTCTCAGTGTCAATAGGATTCCCCCCCCCCCAAAAATATATTTTATTCTGTGTGACTTGGTGAATGAATTTCTGTTTGAACAGCCTCTTCAGTGATTAATTAGACAAGGGGATTAGCTGTTTAATATTAATACGGGTACATTTCCATTTCAGCGTAACCTGCTGCCTCTCTGCCTCTGCATCAGATAGACTTTGTCGATGTAAACATTCAATTAAGTGTCCTCGGGAAAGGCAGGGTCAAGTCAATGTCAAAGAGTTGTGTTGTTGTTCTCCTCAGGTCTGGCAAGCATCCACGGAGGAATCTCCACCCAGGGCTGGTTCATCGGGCTGATGTGTGCCGTGGCTGTCCTCACACTCATTGTGTTAATCGCCTGCTTTGTCAACAGAAATAAAGGAGGGAAATATGCTGGTAGGTGCTCACTCTCAAACACACACACACACACACACACACACACACACACACACACACACACACACACACACACACACACACACACACACACACACACACACACACACACACTGCACCTTATGAATGTTAACTAATCATTACACAAGGCATCATTATATTTCCATTTAGAGTCCTCGTTACAAAAGAGAAATGATACATCACTCTGGACACCGTTATAGATATACTTAAGCTGATGTGTTATTATTTGTAGAAATATACATCACACCACTGCTGAAAATGTCAACGCTGATATATTTAGAGTATAATGGGAACTTGAATTAATGGGAGCATATGCATTTTGTATTCATAACATTTAAATACATCATATTTGGAATATGCTGAATTTGAATAACAAAGCATACAATGCACAAAATACACAGAAGATATGCAAATGTTATGGTCACATGCCAGTGGTGGGGTGATGCCATAAGGACCAGCCAGGGTATCTTAATGCCAGTCCTGTCTGTGGGGGATGGGGGGGATTTTACAGTACCTTTCATCTTTATGCACTTATTGGTCTCAGCTAATCACCTATCATGTCAGAAAGACAGTCTAAATCACAGGGCTTTGTCCTGTGTTGCCTTCATTAAAGCACTACCTCCTGCACTTTCACTGATAGTAAGCTTCCCACTTTGAAATGAGGATTTAGTTGTTACTCATATTGTAAATGTTACTGACATCAAGCATTGAGTATGTTATTACTTCAGAATGTGAGAGAACTAGTAAGGCGTTTTAACAGAACATTATTGTGTCTTCAAACAAATTACAGCAATTTTTTTACCACGAGTCAGACACGTGGTTTTCGGACACTGCATGGATTTTTGACATGTACATTTTTCATGTTTATTTTTCATGTGACACGTTTCATTAGAACCCGTGTCTCCAACGGGAGAAGCCAACGTTATGACCATTAAACCACGCGAGTCGACACTTTTCCTCTTCCAATGTATATTTATTATACATTTCTCACAAGCTCTGAATATTGCCTGTTCAATTCAGAATAGGGCAGTCAAAAATGTAACATGCTGTAATGAAGATATTTTTATAAAAAGCATTGACGTCTTGATTTTGTCCAAAGTAACAGTTAGCAAAATCAGCTAAATTGATAAACGCACACTTTCTTTAACCTCAATTTCAACTTGTTTTGACTTAGCATGGTTGTTTTTAGCTGTATCGAGGATGTATTTTGGATGATTCAGTGTATTTTGATTAATGCAATTAATCACGATTTTAACTTGAGTTTAACTCAAGGTAACTGATTAACTCTGACAGCCCTAATTCTAAACCAAAAGTATCCGTTTTACATTCATTCCAAAAGCAAACAAACACATACTTTCAAATACATTAAAATCCCCTTTAGGCCTGTTTATTAAATGTAACAAAAACCAATGGACAGTTAACAATAACAGAAGCGAAAAATGGCTAAATAGGACAACATCGAAGGCTAGCTATCACCTATCACTAAGCTAGCTAGCGTTTTTGTTTTAGTTAGCATACAACCATTGGATACAAATTTCATAAAACCTTCTAAAATACAAATCATTAGAGTGATTCATATGTAGACATGTAAATAAACTCAATATGAGCCCTTGTTTATAAAGATAACAACAATATCCTCTGAAATGCCATGTTGTTCTCGTTGACTTGCACACAAAAGTGAACTAGCCAGCTAGTTACTTAGCTTGGCTACACTCATGTGAATGGGAAAATCTTACTCGTTTAAACAAGGGCTCATATTGAGTGTATTCACATGTGTACATATTAATCACGCTAATGATTTGTAATTTAGGTTACTATTTATTCAATTTGAATCCATTGATCACATGCTAACTACACAAGTGTGGTGGCAGGTAGCCTAGCGGTTAGTGCGTTGGGCCAGTACCCGAAAGGTTGCTAGATCGAATCCCTGAGCTGACAACGTAAAAATCTGTTTTTCTGCCCCTGAACAAAGCAGTTATCCCACTGTTCCTAGGATGTAATTGCAAATACGAATTTGTTCTTAACTGACTTGCCAAGTTAAATAAAGGTTAAAACAATATATATAACCAGGATAAATAATTATGAGACACAGAGAGCCGTTTTCTCTGTTCTTTTCACTGGGCTTCTTCCAATGATCATGGACCAACACTCTGAATGCCTCTCCCTAGTGGTAGCGCTAAGTATACATGTATACCAATGCAACACAATGGAGGACTAATAATGGAGTGGATGGCTCAGAAAACAGAAATAATTGTTTTTAACTTGAATTATTATACTCAGATAGGCATGTGGAGGTTTCTTAGATGTGAAATTGCAAATGCGATTTTCATGGGATTGTTTTTAACATGTGAACTTGCAATTCCACATGTGAAGGTGAGATTTACACGTGGACTTTTCTTACATGGGGCGGCAGCGTAGCCTAGTGGTTAGAGCGTTGGACTAGTAACCGGAAGGTTGCGAGTTCAAACCCCCGAGCTGACAAGGTACAAATCTGTCGTTCTGCCCCTGAACAGGCAGTTAACCCACTGTTCCCAGGCCGTCATTGAAAATAAGAATATGTTCTTAACTGACTTGCCTGGTTAAATAAAGGTAAAATAAAATAAATAAAACATGTAAAACTGCAAATGTGAATTTCACACATTAAAGGTCCAATGCAGCGTTTTTATCTCAATAGCAATCATTTATGGTTAACAATTAACTACTTTACTGTGATTGTTTTCAATACAAATAGGCAAAAAGAAAAATGAGCAAAGAGCAATTTCTCAAGCAATAATTTTGCTAGGACTGTCTGGAAGTGGTCTGAGTGGAAAGGGGAAAACTGGAAACTAGCAGTTATTGGCAGAGAGGTTTGGAAATCTCTTTCTCATTGGTCTAATAACTAATTTACCACCTGGTGATGTCACCCGGCAGGCCAAAAAATCCATCCCACCATAACAGACTGATATTTCAGGCTGTCTTTTCAAACAGCTCTTACATTAAAATGGCATCGTCACCATTTTCACAATTTCAAAGTAGCATTCCAACCTGTGTACAAAACATTATGAACAGGCTTTTTCTATGGCATAGACTGGTGAAAGCTATGATCCCTTATTGATGTCACTTGTTAAATCCCCTTCAATCACTGTAGATGAAGGGGAGGAGACAGGTTAAAGAAGGATTTTTAAGCCTTGAGGCAATTAAGACGTGTGTGTGTGTGTGTGTGTGTGTGTGTGTGTGTGTGTGTGTGTGTGTGTGTGTGTGTGTGTGTGTGTGTGTGTGTGTGTGTGTGTGTGTGTGTGTGTGTGTGTGTGTGTGTGTGTGTGTGTGTGTGTGTGCGCGCCATTCAGAGGGTAGATGGGCAAGACAAAATATATTGTGAAATTTAAATTCAACATGTGAAAGCAGTCATTTCACCTAAATTTTTTGTAAGGGAATGTAAAAAAAACTGTCATAGAATGTTATACATGGTACCCTAAATAATTATCTTTCTCTCTGAGCAGTAAAGGAGAAAGAGGACCTCCACCCAGACCTTGAATCCCAGGGTATGCATGATGACACCTTCTGTGAATACAGGTAAATCACACCTCCAACCACCATTGCATCGAGAATTCATTGTACCCAATGTTTTGAATTGTATCACATCACATAATTAATCATCATATAATCATATAATTCTATCTGTGCATTTCTCCTGATTTAAAAGAAAACCCCACATGCATGAGCTATACACGGACCCTCACAGACATCCCTGTTCGAGACATGCGATGGGCTGAGTAGCATGTATGCTTTAACATGTATGTGGTAAACAGCAACTGGTGTTGTTGACAAATTTGTGATGTCGATGTGGTATCACCCTATATGGTGCATTGTGATTAGGTAGACGTGTGGTGGTAGAGCTCAGCTCATTAGCAGTAACAGCCTCATTGTTCAGATGTTACTAATTGTTTCTGAATGGAGCTCAATGAAGGATGGCTGCCTGGCCGCAACACAACCTAGCAGGAGGCTAAAAACCAATCTGTGTAATTGAATGCAGCTCATCTCCGGGGCAATAATATCTGTGCTCAATTCATTAATCCTCCACTGGTCCGATTCAGAACACACTCAAAGAATGCAACTCAGAGACCCGCACACCACTCCAATCAGTAGTCTCACACTCAGAACCTAAATTGAATCAGAAGTAGCCTAGACATCTTTCGCCATATGGTCACAGTAAAGTTGAGAACCAGAGTGGTGTGTGTGTGGTCCTTAAAATATGTGGCCCCCAACGTCAGACCAGGGGAAAGCACCTTTATTGTATGTTTGCTCCAAAATCTGAAGCACACTATAATTGTACACTACAACAGCCCGACATCCACATCAATACCCCGTCTTCTTTAAATCATCCCATTCATTGTCACATACAGTACATGGATATACTGTACATGTAGAGTTGAAGTACTCTTGACATATTTGATCATTTTTCCTCTGTCCATCAGTCAGAGGTAGACATTGCTGCCAGAATCACCCAAGCTCTTCATTGAAGCTTTATGGGTTCAAACCTGCCTGTGTCCCTGTCCTCACCAGTAAAGCCTATTGAGTTAAGCCATGAGTGAAATTAGGTGGATTTTAAATCCCCTGTTTTTGTGCCATCGACACAGTGACAACGATGAGAAGCCACTGAAGGGCAGCCAGCACTCTCTGAGCGGACAGATCAAAGCAGAGGACAGTGGGGACAGCCTGGTGGACTATGGGGATGAGGACGCCCAGTTCAACGAGGATGGCTCCTTTATCGGCGAGTACGCTGGACGCAAGGACAAAAGGGCGTCCATGGAAGTCAAAGGAACCACCAATCAGAGCAAAGCGTAAGAGAAAGGAAAAGGGGCCATCATCCATCCTTAGGACAACACTTTCATCAGACTGGTGGAGGGGCGGGGGGCGGGGGGGGGGACTTAATAAAGGAAGTACATGACATCCATACCAAGCAGAATCTCATGTGAAATGTAATTTGTCATTGTCAGCTACACTGCCATCTTCATTTTATAAAGCTTGTCCTTTTATCAAACTGTAACAGAATGCGTCATTTCGAAATGTATATATTATTGTATGTGTGGAGGTGTTTTATATTACCGCAATTCAGTGAAAACCTTTGAGGCTTTTGCATTTTTTTGTCAAATGCAACAACTGTTTGTAATCCACTGAAATATAAAAGGAAGAAAATAAGAACTCCAGTCCACATTGCTCCTTGTGTTATACTGCCAGGTCTTTTAGCAAACAACACGTGTATGTGAGCATATGATGTCTGTCTTGATCAGTTGAAGCAAATATTATTGACATTTTATATTTGAAATGCATTCATTAAATATGATTTTAATATGTGTACAAAAGCTGTTTATTAACTTATTTCCTGGTTTTATACATGACAAAATAATACAAAATGGATGCCTCAGTTTTATCACATGATGAAATACACAAAAGACCCAAGGCAGGTGGGTCGTTCCACTTATTAGGTGCCTTTTGAGTAGTGTAATTTGGTAAACATATATTTTTTTACCTCATTTTAATATTCTGTCATAAAGACCAAATGTTCAACTTAATAAAAAAACACTTTTTCCCATCTCAATGTTTTTTTTAAATAAAACTATAGTAAGTGCCTATTAAATGCCAAATAAAGTAACAGGGTTGACCGTAACAGGGTTAATCTTAACTTCATCTAAAATCAGCCATGAATCAATCCCCTTGTGACTGGGGGGAAATAAGCTTGTTGTGTGCAACAGGGAGCGGCAATTGAATGCAAGCTTCACAAAGAAAATCTAATTATTAAAAAAATGGCTCGCCTGTTGATCTATGTGCTACAGGGTTAATGTGTTATGCTCGACTCGCTCAGTTTCCTCCACAAAAGACCAGGAAATGGCCAAAAAGAGTAGAAACGGCTCACCTCCATTTACACTGTAATTTGACTATTAGATGTTCACTGTTTCTTTTGAAAAACATGTTTGAAAAGGAATAGTTTCACTATATTTAAACAAAGAGTTCAGTTCACATAACAGGGTTGACATTAAAATGACAGTTTTTTTTGTTAAGCTTAAGATGAATTACTAATCATGTGAAATAAATAATCATCATCAGAAATGAGTGTCAAAGCAACAAAATAACTAGGGCTTCACAATGATGGTGAAGACTTGGAGAATGTTGGGGTTAAGTGGATTAAAGTCAGAGGATGCACAGAGCGACATTAATTTTATGTCTATTCATATTTAAAAAATCTGATTTATTGAATTTCCCATGTGGTCGATATTGAAGGATACTTCATTTACTATAACAGGCAATTCAATATGTGTGCACAATTTCTACTTAATATATCAAAGGGACACAAAAGGCACTCATTTCATGGAACGACCCAGGTGCTCTGAGAACTCCCCTCAGTTGATAACAGGAAAGTACTTATACTGTTGTTGTGGACATTTCTGATACAATTTCCGCTGCGAGGCTGTGATTCAGTGGTTTTATGCGACAGCTTGCTACAACATGCAGACAATTATCAACCGTGTTACCGCTTGATCTATTCTAGTTCATCAAAATACCAATTAAAGCATGGCTTAATGTTGTCCCAATGTCCATAGAACAATCTTGCTCATTACAAATTGCATGCCATTTTAGACAATGCCATTCAACTCCAAAAAACGAATCACAGTCCTAAGCCTGTTTTTAAAGTCAACCTAAACGTTAACACGACAATCGCCTTCTATTGCATCTTTGTACAAAAAAAAAAAAACCATGTACAGCTATTGCATGTGTTTCAGAACGTTTGTGGATGTTTTTGATGTTATTAAATTGTTTCACTTTTCATAACCGTTGGCCATGGACTGACTGTCCGTCTTTTAAACTGTACACGTAAAGAACACTTCCACTTTAATATAAACCATTTGTGCTTTGGGTTTTGTGATACACTGAACCACCTGCAGAAAGCTTTGCAATGCCGTTATAACATCTACTGGTAGGGATGCAGTGCATGACTATTTTACAACTGTGGTAAGTGTTCTGTCTGTTGTAAATAATGCATTACACTATTGGGACATGAATGTGTATACTTTGTGTGGGGTTAGTTCTGTTACTGAAATGTAATGCATATCTACAGTGATCACTCAATTACATGTTTACCTCAAATTGTGCCAAATTGTCTAGGAGCGTCTCTAATTCATAGATTCTGGAATGCATATGTTTCTTCAGCTTTGAGTTTAGAACATGTATTGACTTCATCAGGTGTTGATTAGCGAGAGAATTTCCTGATGAAGCAATATCATATGCAGAAACAGATCACACGCCAATCATTACAGACTTCAAGTCAGAAGTCTGAGAACAGTGGGGGGGGGGGGGAAACGTTTATCTGAAAATAAATCACTTCAATGTCAGGCCTGTCTCCAAGGTTGTTAATGGGTTGTTTAAAACAACTTGTGCCTCAGGAGACTAACATGGGAAATCAAAGGGGTGGGTTCAGTCAGTGGATAAAGGAGCAGGGCTATAATCACATGGATAAGCAGAGAGTAGAGTATCACACTGCTCAGGTCATGATGGTTTACCCAGTTCCATTTACTGAACTTTACAAGTCACACTTCCTCCTGTGTGAGGGACCACATTTGTTCTTTAGGACTCAGCATACAAAGTAAATATATTAAAGAAAACTGCTATATACAGTGCCTTCGGAAAGTATTCAGACCCCTTGACTTTTTCCACATTGGGATAGGTTACAGCCTTATTCAAAAATAGATTAAATTGTTTTCCCCACCCCCACATCGATCTACAGACAATACCCCATAATGACAAAGCAAAAACAGGTTTAGACATTTTTGCACATTTATTAAAAATGAAAAAAGTTTTCAGACACTTTAATCAGTACCTGTTTGCAGCACCTTCGGCAGCGATTACAGCCTTGAGTCTTCTTGAGTATGAAGCTACAAGCTTGGCACCCCTGAATTTGGGAGTTTCTCCCATTCTTCTCTGCAGATCCTCTCAAGCTCTGTCAGATTGAATAGGGAGTGTCGCTGCACAGCTATTTTCAGCTCTCTCTGGAGATGTTCAGTCGGGTTCAGGTTTGGGCTCTGGCTGGGCCACTCAAGGACATTCAGAGACTTGTTCCGAAGCCACTTCTGTGTTGTCTTGGTTGTGTACTTATGGTGATTGTCCTGTTGGAAGGTGAACCTTCGCCCCAGTCTGAGTCAATGTTTATCAAGGAGCTCTCTGTACTTTTCTCTGTTCATCTTTCCCTCGGTCCTGACTAGTCTCCCAGGACCTGTCGCTAAAAAAACACCATAGAGATGGTGCCAGGTTTCATCCAGACGTGACACTTGGTTTCATCAGACCAGATAATCTTGTCTCTCATGGTCTGAGAGTCCTTTAGATGCCTTTTGCAAACTCCAAGGGGGCTGTCATCTGCCTTTTACTGAGGAGTGGCTTCCGTCTGGCCACTCTACCATAATGGTGCTTGGTGGAGCGCTGCAGAGATGGTTGTCCTTGTCCTCTATCTCCACAGAGGAACTCTGGAGCGCTGTCAGAGTGACCATCGGGTTCTTGGTCACTTCCCTGGCCAAGGCCTTTCTCCCACGATAGCTTAGTTTGGCCGGGCGGCCAGCTCTAGGAAGAGTCTTGGTGGTTCCAAACTTCTTCCATTTAAGAATGATGGAGGCCACTGTGTTCTTGGAGACCTGCAATGCTGCAGACAATTTTTGTTACGCATCTGCAGATCTGTACCTAGACACAATCATGTCTCAGAGCTCTACGGACAATTCCTTTGACCTCATAGCTTGGTCAATGCTCTGACATGTTGTCAACTTTGGGACCTTATATAGACAGGTGTGTGCTTTTCCAAATCATGTCCAATCAATTGAATTTACCACAGGTGGACTCCAATCAAGTTGTAGATACATCTCAAGGATGATCAATGGAAATGGAATGTACCTGAGCTCAATTTCGAGTGTCGAGTATCATAGCAAAGGGTCTGAATGCTTATGTAAATAAAATCTAAAAACCTGTTTTGACTTTGTCATTAAAGTGTATTATGTGTAGATTGTTGAGGAAAAAATATTTGTATCCATTTTAGAATACGTTTTTATAAGAGGAACAGCTATATTGATCAATTATATGGTCCCTTGGATATTCTGTGTACGTTAAAATGTTTTTAGCTGTGAATAATCCACTACATTGTTCTACCTTACCTCTAGTGTAGTGTAATTGACTGTAGGAACAAGGACTGAGCCCATGTGCTTGTGTTACTGAGGCTGCTGAGGAATGAATGCAGGAGAGGAGAGGTCAATGACTCGGAGCACAATATGAACCTATAAGTGCCCCAGTGACGCCAGAGAGAATTTTCAGACAAAGCACTCCCACAGCGTTTCATCTAAATCACTAGGAAAGTTATAAATAATGTACAACTCGGGTCAACGTCAGCATTTGCATAGACTGCCCAGAGCAGGAACAAATGGCTGGATTAAGTAGAGGAAAAATGGTCTCTCCCACACTATATATTATTTCCTGTGTCACCAGTTCCAGTTTGTTTCAGATATCCAGGTCGCAGCCACTGGAGGAGCCAAATATCCAACCTGGTCTCAGAGCATTTCATATTATTCTGTACGTAAATCCATTACACTCCATTTAGTATATGTTACGTTTTGTATGGTATCTACCCATTTGAGGATATCCATCACCCATTTCAGATATGTTACGAATTAAAATGTGTATGATACAGTTGAAGTTGTAAGTTTACATACACCTTAGCCAAATACATTTAAACTCCGTTTTTCACAATTCCTGACATTTAATCCTAGTAACAATTCCCTGTTTTAGGTCAGTTAGGATCACCACTTTATTTTAAGAATGTGAAATGTAAGAATAATAGTAGAGAGAATTATTATTTAAGATTTTATTATCACATTCCCACTGGGTCAGAAGTGTACATACACTTAATTAGTATTTGATAGCATTGCCTTCAAATTGTTTAACATTTAACAAATTGTCAAACTTTTGAGGTAGCCTTCCACAAGCTTCCCACAATAAGTTGGGAGAATTTTGGCCCATTCGTCCTGACAGAGCTGGTGTAACTGAGTCAGGTTTTTCAGCTTTTTCAGTTCTGCCCACAAATTTCTATGGGATTGAGGTTATGGCTTTGTGATGGCCACTCGTATACCTTGACTTTGTTGTCCTTAAGCCATTTTGCCACAACTGTGGAAGTGTGCTTGGGGTTATTGGCCATTTGGAAGACCCATTTGCAACCAAGCTTTAACTTCCTGACTGATGTCTTGAGACGTTGCTTCAATATATCCACATAATTTTCCTACCTCATGATGCCATCTATTTTGTGAAGTGCTCCTGTCCCTCCTGCAGTAAAGCACCCTCACAAAATCATGCTGCCACCCCCCGTGCTGCCACCCCCGTGCCCCTCCCCCTTTTTCCTCCTAACATAACGATGGTCATTATGGCCAAACAGTTCTATTTTTGTTTCATCAGACCAGAGGACATTTCTCCAAAAAGTACCATCTTTGTCCCCATGTGCAGTTGCAAACCGTAGTCTGGTTTTTTTATGCCGTTTTTGGAGCAGGGGATCCTGAGACACTGAGCGGCCTTTGAGGTTATGTTGATATAGGACTAGTTTTACTGTGGATATAGATACTTTTTTACCGGTTTCCTCCAGCATCTTCACAAGGTCCTTTGCTGTTGTTCTGGGATTGATTTGTACTTTTGCACCAAAATACGTTCATCTCTAGGAGACAGAACACGTCTCCTTCCTGAGCGGTATGATGGCTGCGTTGTCCCATGGTGTTTATACTTGCATACAATTGTTTGTACAGATGAACGTGGTACCTTCAGGCGTTTGGAAATTACTCCCAAGGATGAACCAGATTTGTGGAGGTTTACCATTTTTTCTGTGGTCTTGGCTGATTTCTTTTGATTTTCCCATGATGTCAAGCAAAGAGGCACTGAGTTTGAAGGTAGGCCTTGAAATACATCCACAGGTCCACCTTCAATTGACTCAAATTATGTCAATTTACCTATCAGAATCTTCTAAAGCCCTGACATAATTTTCTGGAATTTTCCAAGCTGTTTCAAGCCACAGCCAACTTAGTGCATGTAAACTTCTGACCCACTGGAATTGTGATACAGTGAATTTTTGTGAAATAGTATGTCTGTAAACAATTGTTGAAAAAAATGACTTGTGTCATGCACAAAGTAGATGTCCTAACCGACTTGCCAAAACTATTGTTTGTTAACAATAAATGTGTGGAGTGGTTGAAAAATGAGTTTTAATGACTCCAACCTGAGTGTATGTAAACTTCCGACTTCAACTGTATGTTACGAATTTGCAAAATGTACAATAAGTTATGAATTTGTAAAATGTATGATATGTTACGAATTCTAGCTAGGTGGCTAATGTTAGCTAGCTGGCTAGCGTTAGCTAGGCTAGTGGTTAAGGTTAGGGCTAGACTTAGCTAAAAGAGTTAAGGTTAAGGGAATGGTTAGCTAAAATAGTTAGGGGACAGGGACGGGTTTGCTAACATGCTAAATAGTTGAAAAGTTGCTAAGTAGCTTAAATTGTCCGTAATGAAATTACAATTTGTAACCTTTGGGTTGCTGGACGTTTGAATTATACGTCCCTCCAACCTCCCTACTTGTGTGTGTGTGTGTGTGTGTGTGTGTGTGTGTGTGTGTGTGTGTGTGTGTGTGTGTGTGTGTGTGTGTGTGTGTGTGTGTGTGTGTGTGTGTGTGTGTGTGTGTGTGTGTGTGTGTGTGGGTGTGGCATCGGTATGCGTGTGTCCTTAATGTTGGACGTGATTCATGTTTTTGCTGATGTACTGGCATTCTCATCATGAGGCCAATTAGTGAAATAATCAAGAACATTATGTAACTTTTTATACCTTGTTTCATTTTAATTAAATCTCTTCAAGCACACTGGAACAATTTGGGACAGTAGAAACTGTCAATGTCTTTGGGAAGGTGTAATCTTTTTAGTCAAGTTTGCACAGTCATGGTTTAATTTGTCTTTGGGACTTGAAAGGAAATAATTTAATTGTTAAATTAAATTACACATATTTTGTTGACTTAAATATAACGCGTTGTTTTTAATTAAAGACCGAAACATCTTTGCCTAACGGGTTGATTTCCAAAGTAAGTTTCCAATTTGTCCCTTGCTTGGATACTTTCTGTATTTCTGCATGAAAATAAACTCTTTCTGCCCTTCTTATTGTCTTAGCAAGAGTTAGTTACAGACCATATTCATATTAAGGTAAGGAAGTCCTGCATTACAAGTGAACTGAACTCTATGTGAAGGGTGATTCATTTAGAGAGTGGCAAAAATGGTAATGCCTGTGCAGGCCTGTGACTCTCTCAAAGCCCTGATGCAGCTGGGACATCTAAGGGATTGATCTCAACACATCGTACTTACGCTGCAAATGAATTGATCCCCAGGACTCTTGGAGCTGTCAGCAACTCACGTTGTATGAGACCTTCATTCATCAACACATTTTTCCGTGTGAGCAGCAACTTTTGGGGGAAGAAAAATAGAGCAAAACTTATCTGCATAATTCCTGCTGCCAGCACTACTGGACATTTCAGGAAATAAACGATGGTCAGGAGGCGGTTAGAGCTTTCTGAGTGTCCCAGATGATCTGAAAAGCATTTGGCCTGGCCTGTTAAAACACTATTTCTGTTATTCTGCTCTTCTGAGGGATATATAAAGCATAATTATTATATATGGTCCTGCACGGCTCAATTGGTAGAGCGTGGTGCTTGCAACGTCAGGGTTGTGGGTTTGATTCCCACCATACCAAAATGTGTACGCACACTACAATAAGTGGCTTTGGATAAACTCATTTGCTAAGTGGTTTAATTATGCTGTAATCATACTTACGTACTGCAAAACCATAAATCAACCTTTTTGGCCTAAGACTGGATTTAATCTTTATTATGAGAAGAAAGAAACTATCTATGTAATGCAGGGGATGTCAAACTCATTCCGTGGAGGGCCTAGTGTTTGCTGGTTTTTGGTTTTGCATTTCAATTAAGACCTAGACAACTAGGTGTGGGGAGTTCCTTACTAATCAGTGAACTTAATTCATCAATCAAGTACAAGGGAGGAGTGAAATCCCGCAGTCGCTCGGCCCTCCATGGAATGAGTTTGACACGTGACGCAATGACTCAGGTCGCTGAGGAGCAAAGTGTCTGCATTGCTGTCCAATTATCCACAGACCGGATGCATGCACTCTCACCTACAGACTTGGCATGAGAATTTGTGACGCTTCAGCCTTGACTTTCTAGTGGCCCTACAGTCTAACAGTAATTCCGAGGTTAATGATGATTACAGAGACATCTCAAATGTCTGGTACTGGCTCTTGATGGTGTGCAATACAAACTGTTGCAGAACGGAGTGGCTTTCTCAGTAAAACAGTTATTTGCATTCGTAACAGAGTATTTCCCCGAAGCTTTGAATGATAGGACTAGGACATCTTCACAGCATTTCTGGAGAAGCCATGAAATGACCAACCCCAGATTGACATATCTGGCACAGACAGAAGCTGTACTGTGACTCTGGTAGCACTTATTTAGGAATGTCGGCTATGGATGAACACATGGCAGGGCAAAGGTAAACGGGTCCCCTTGTGAGGCGGACAGATGGGGATATTTCACACAACTAAGATGGCTCTTGGCCTGCTCTGGAAATGGCCCAATACAGCAGCAGAGGTTCCTGCAGTTCAGACTGGGGAGACTCCTTGTTTGACCTGGAATCTCCCCACACGTCACCCTCCACTGTATGTGGATCAGCCTGTCTGTCTGTGTGGTGAGATGAGCAGCACAGTGTCTGTCCTCTAGGCACTGCTACAGTATGGCCTTCTGTACTAGAGAACAGGTCCCCCTAGCTTGTATAATCCACAGGTTTCATGAATGATAAAAAGTGTGGAATAAATAAATAAACCGGAGCATTACCATTCTACAGAGACCTGCCCTTATCACAAATGCACAAGTGGACTCGTGCTTCGAAGTGTATTTGCATATTTTACTCTCTTTGTCATTAATACGCAATGCCATCGAAAACATTTTTCCAAACCCATTTACACTCCTTCCTTTATGTCTCTATGCAAGGCTTATATAGACTATCACCTGGAATAATGGATGGATTTGCAGAAGTCAAACGTTCAGATATACACCCAATCAGGAATATGAATGACAAATACATCCCCCTGTACATTAACATACTATTTGTGGAAATGATATGCAGGAACGGGGTAATATAAGAAATGCCCAAAGCTTAAATCTAATAAAAGAAATGCAATGTATTATTTATTGATATGCTGGGGGCATTTAACAACTTCTCGTTATTGCCCTAATGGTGTTCTGCAAATCCCTGCCCTTGGTCTTCAGGATTAGGATGATTAATTTTGCCAGAGTGCCTTTACAGATGGGGAAATTTCCTACAAGTTTTTGTAAATGCAGAAATATTTTCTGTACTTTCAAGTATATCATGTCCACCTAATTTTATGAGCAATAACAATGTTAAGTGGTTGCTGTGCTGAATACTGCCAGTGCATTTCAACTGCTCAGTGTAATGCAGCACCAATGAATGTGTTTGACAAATGTGTTATCAGAAATGAATCCAAAATTGCTTCATTTACATTGCAGTCAGAAGTAATAGTGATAATGTCTAATAATTCAGTTGTCCAGGATTTTGTTTTCATCTGTTTGGTTTACAACAGGAATGGATTGGAATAAGAAGTCAAGCTTCAAGGAAACATGTAGTACAGCTCCGACACACAACAAAGTGGGCTGGCCAAATAAAGTGAAAATACTATTATTCAGATAAATAGAGCTACAGTAATTGGGCAAAACAGGTCCCTGGTTTATTGAGCCATAAATCAATTTGGTCTGCTCTCAGTGCACCAAGAGCAACATATCCCTAAAAGGGAATACCCCAAATGCTTGTGTTATTTTTTGAAGAGATTTCAATTATGTTGATCAAATCAAAAAAGCATTCACTGGTCCTACAAATACTTCAAAGTATAATGATGTTAACACATGCCAATATAATGTCTTGAGAAACAAACAACCTATATTTTAGATTTGTGGAAAAAGTCATATACTGTAGGTCTCAAATGTATTATCTAGTTCTTTCTCTGGAAGGGGCCTAATCTAAGATGTTTTGTATTGCTATATCTTGTGTGAGGAGAGATGCAGCACTGCCCCTGGCATTTCAGAAGACCTACAGTATATAAAGTATGTCTAACAACTTAATGACTTGAGTGGGCAGCGCCTCCAGCTCGTCCTAGCGTCTGGCTTCTAGCTTCTGGCTCACAGCTGGCGAGGAGACCGCAAGAGGAGTGGTTCTCTGTGATCCAATCAGGTGAGGGGGCTATTATCTGCTGTGTGCTGGGCTGTTCAGCCAGCCACCTGCACAGGGCTCCCCACCAGGGGCTGTCAACCACGCCGGAGGCTCTTACACATTCTGACCACATTTTTTAAATACCGGTTACTCAATGATAAACTGAGCCAAAGTCCTACAATGCTACTTTAAAAAGCCCTCACACTAGAGAGGATCAGCTTCAGAGCACTACAATCAAGGCATTCCGGCTCGATCACTTTGACCTTCACGGGTTAAAAAATATTTAAAAAACAGTCTGTAAATTGCTATGAAATGAGGGCTGGCACAGTAATCATATTATTGAGTAATCAACAATTATGGACATTAACCGTGAATTAAAAATAATTATCATAATCATTATAATGTACATACATTTTAGGGTGGAGGGGGGATTTTAATGTAATTTTCAAAGTAACGATAGTTTATCCGACAGCAGTTTTTCATTTTTACAAGAAGAGGGTATGGTTTGTAATTTCTCAACAAGGGCAGCAATCATTTTAAAAGTAGTATGGCACGGTCAAGAAGAAAAGCTTCATTTCCTGAAGTTCTAAACGGTCAAAACCATTTGTTTTTGAAACGGTCAAAGTCATTTGTTTTTGAGACGGTCAAAGCCATTTTGTTTTGAGACGGTCAAAGTCATTTGTTTTTGAGACGGTCAAAACCAGTTGTTTTTGAGACGGTCAAAACCAGTCAAAACCATTTGTTTTTGAGACGGTCAAAACCATTTGTTTATGAGACGGTCAAAACCATTTGTTTATGAGACGGTCAAAACGATTTGTTTTTGAGACGGTCAAAACCATTTGTTTATGAGACGGTCAAAACCATTTGTTTATGAGACGGTCAAAACCATTTGTTTTTGAGAAGGTCAAAACCATTTGTTTTTGTCACCAAAGCAGTGTTGTATTCATTACAATTATGACAATAACCATGGTCATGTGCATGACAATTAAATTAACATTTCATGAATCTAGCACAATGTATCTTTAAATAATTTAAATTACCAGCTTTTCTCTGACGATTATCGCAGATCCATTCTTTCACGAATCTCTGAAAAATGGATAGGCCTATATAACATCATTTTATAGCATGAATCAGTGATCAGCTCTGCACTGGCCTGGTACATTCTACTACCAGAAGAACCAGACTGAAATACACCTACCTGGTTAAAAGTTATTTACCACAATCACCCCCTCAATGACATTGATCTTCTCTTCATGGAAGCTGGCTGCTGAGGCTTATCTTATTTTAAGAGCAGATTATCAGTTGTTTTGTCTGTATAATTGACCTGGATCCTACTGTTTATGTTATTCTACCCCAGAGCTGGAGTCTTGGATCTCACTGCTTGACATCCACCCCTGCTATTTTTTTTGTGAGACTTGAAAAACTTTGAGTGGCTTGTGGGCTATTAGTAATACCAACACTTCGCACTGTGGGGTATTAGTTATACCAACACTTTGCACTACCTACAACTACATGGAGTGACTTCAGACATTTTGGAATAGTCCACATGGTATTTAGTCATGTACACTACCAGTCAAAGGTTTGGACACACCTACTCATTCAAGATTTTTTTTTCTTTATACTATTTTCTACATTGTAGAATAATAGTGAAAACATCAAAATTATGAAATAACACATATGGAATCATGTAGTAACCAAAAAAGTGTTAAACAAATCTAAATATATTTAGATTCTTCAAAGTAGCCACCCTTTGCCTTGACAGCTTTGCACATTCTTGGAATTCTCTCAAACAGTTTCATGAGGAATGCTTTTCGAACAGTCTTGAAGGAGTTCCCACATATGCTGAGCACTTGTTGGCTGCTTTTCCTTCACTCTGCAGTCAACTGATCCCAAACCACCTCAATTGGGTTGAGGTCGGGTGATTGTGGAGGCCAGGTCATCTGATGCAACACCATCACTCTCCTTCTTGGTAAAATAGCCCTTATGCAGTCTGGAGGTGTGTTTTGGGTAATTGTCATGTTGAAAAACAAATGATTGTCCCATTAAGTGCAAACCAGATGGGATGGCGTATCACTGCAGAAAGCTGTGGTAGCCATACTGGTTAAGTGTGCCTTGAATTCTAAATTAGTCACAGACAGTGTGACTAGCAAAGCACCCCCACACCATCACACCTCCTCCTCCATGCTTCACAGTGGGAACCACACATGCGGAGATCATCCGTTCACCTACTCTCTGTCTCACAAAGACATGGCGGTTGGAACCCAACAAATCTAATTTGGACTCATCAGACCAAAGGACAGATTTCCACCGGTCTAATGTCCATTGTCCATTAAGTTTCTTCTTATTATTGGTGTCCTTTAGTAGTGTTTTCTTTGCAGCAACTTGACCATGAAGGCCTGATTGATGTTGAGATGTGTCTGTTACTTAAACTCTGTGAAGCATTTATCTTGGCTGCAATCTGAGATGCAGTTAACTCCAATGAACGTGTCTCTACAGCAGATGTAACATGGGGTCTTCTTTCCTGTGACAGTCCTTATGAGAGCCAGTTTCATCATAGCGCTTGATGGTTTTTGCAACTGCATTTGAGAAAATTAAAAAGTTCTTGAATTGTTCTGCATTGACTGACCTTCAAAATAATAATGTCTTAAAATAATGATGGACTGTCATTGCTCTTTGCTTATTTGAGCTGTTCCTGCCATTATAGGGACTTGGACGTTCACCAAATAGGGCTATCTTCTGTATACCGCCCCTACCTTGACACAACACTGCTGATTGACTCAAATGCATTAAGAAGGAAAGAAATTACACAAATAAACTTTTAACAAGGCACACCTGTTAATTAAAATGCATTCCAGGTGACTACCTCATGAAGCTGGTTGAGAGAATGCCAAGAGTGTGCAAAGCTGTCATCAAAGCAAAGGTTGGCTACTTTGAAGAATCTCAAATCTCAAATATTTTTATTTGTTTAACAATTATTTGGTTACTACATGATTCCATATGTGTTATTTCATAGTTATGATGTTTTCACTATTATTCCACAATGTAGAACATAGTATAAAGAAAGACCATTGAATTAGTAGGTGTGTCCAAACCTCTGACTGGTACTGTACATACTTTTACATACTTTTACAAGTCATACACACTGCCCTACTAAGCAAAAGAGCAGTATCTGCTCAATGAGTGTAACAAGGAAAAATTACTTTGAAGTGTTTTAATTGGCCATCCAAATGAGTTGAAGGCAGATCTCTGGAAATGTGGTTAGCTGAAATGTGGTTAGCTGCTTGTTATAACCTTATGACCCTATTCATATTTTTCATATTGACATGACCTTTGACCCTAGATGGAAGTTACTGCCATCTTGGTTGGTACACCCACTGGAACACTATGCCATTACCATTTTTTTTAACACGAACTTGTGTTCATAGATTTAATATATGCTATGTGTTTCATATATAGTTGAAGTCAGAAGTTTACATACACTTGGCTTTGTGATGTCCACTCCAATACCTTGACTTTATTGTCCTTAAGCCATTTTGCCACAACTTTGAAAGTATGTTTGGGGTCATTGTCTATTTGGAAGACACATTTGGAACCAAGCTTTAACTTCCTGACTGATGTCTTGAGATGTTGCTTCAATATATCCACATAATTTTTCAACCTCATGATGCAATCTATTTTGTGAAGTGCACCAGTCCCTCCTGCAGCAAAGCACCCCCACAACATGATGCTGTCACCCCCACAACATGATGCTGTCACCCCCGTGCTTCACGGTTGGGATGGTGTTCTTCAGCTTGCAAGCCTCCCCCTTTTTCCTCCAAACATAACGATGGTCATTGTGGCCAAACATTTCTATTTTGTTTCATCAGACCAGAGGACATTTCTCCAAGAAGTACGATCTTTGTCCCCTTGTGCAGTTGCAAACCGTAGTCTGGCTTTTTTATGGCGGGTTTTGGAGCAGTGGCTTCTTCCTTGCTGAGCGGCCTTTCAGGTTATGTCGACATAGGACTCTTTTTTACTGTGGATATAGATATTTTGTACCTGTTTCCTCTAGCATCTTCACAAGGTCCTTTGCTGTTGTTCTGGGATTGATTTGCACTTTTCGCACCAAAGTACATTCATCTCTAGGAGACAGAACGCGTGTCCTTCCTGAGCGGTATGATGGCTGCGTGGTCCCATGGAGTTTAAACTTGCATACAATTGTTTATACAGATGAATGTGGTACCTTCAGGCATTTGGAAATTGCTCCCAAGGATGAACCAGACTTGTCGAGGTCGACAATTATTTTTCTGAGATCTTGGCTGATTTCTTTTGATTTTCCCATGATGTCAGGCAAAGAGGCACTGCGTTTGAAGGTAGGCCTTGAAATACATCCATAGGTACACCTCCAATTGACTCAAATGATGTCAATTAGCCCATCAGAATCTTCTAAAGCCATGACATCATTTTCTGGAATTCTCCAAGCTGTTTAAAGGCACAGCCAACTTACTGTATGTAAACTTCTGACACACTGGAATTGTGATACAGTGAAATAATGTAAATAGTTATTGAAAAAATTACTTGTGTCATGTACAAAATTATATGTCCTAACCAACTTGCAAAAACTGTCACGCCTTGGTCATTGTATTTTGTGTTTTTGTTATATGTTTGGGTAGGCCAGGGTGTGACATGGGTTTATATTGTTGTTTTTCTTATTGGGGTTTGTAGTATTTGGGATCGCGGCTGTTTAGGGGTGTTGTATAGGCTTGGCTGCCTGAGGCGATTCTCAATCAGAGTCAGGTGATTCTCGTTGTCTCTGATTGGGAACCGTATTTAGGCAGCCTTAGTTTCGCTTTGTATTTCGTGGGTGATTGTTCCTGTCTCTGTGTAGTGTTCACCAGATAGGCTGTAATAGGTTTCACGTTCCGTTTGTTGTTTTTGTATTTATTACGTTATTTCATGTACCGCAATTCATTCATTAAAGTCATGAGTAACCAACACGGTGCATTTTGGTCCGACTCTCTTCCTTCAACAGACGAACGCCGTTACAGAATCACCCACCACTCACGGACCGAGCAGTGTGTAAACTGGCAGCGACAGCGACAGCTTCAGCAGCGAAAGGAGGACATTATGGACGGTAGAGGCATGGAGTATATGACGTGGGAAGAAATCGACAGGTGGGCGGCCGACCCAGAGAGAGTGCAGGTGCCCGCCTGGGATTCGCTGCAGCAATGCGAAGAGGGCTATAGGCGAATGGAGTCAATAAAAAAGAGAAGGCGGCGCAGAGAGAGAGTGGCTGAGTCAGGGTTCAGACCTGAGCCAACTCTCCCTGTTAATCGTGAAGAGCAGTTGCAGTGGGAGAGGCTGCACCACTTGGAGAATTGGACATGGGAGGAAGAATTAGACGGTAAAGGACCCTGGGCTCAACCTGGAGAATATCGCCGTCCCAAGGAAGAAATAGAAGCGGATAAAGCGGAGAGGCGCTGGTATGAGAAGGCAGCACGGCGACGCGGTTGGAAGCCTGAAAAGCAGCCCAAAAAAATTATTGGGGGGGGCTAGAAGGGAGTATGGCTATGCCAGGTAGGAGACCTGCGCAAACTCCCTGTGCTCACCGTTGGGCTAGAGAGACCGGGCAGGCACCGTGTTATGCTATGGAGTGCACGGTGTTTCCAGTGCGGGAGCATAGCCCGGTGCGGCACATACCAGCCCTTCCTATTGGCCGGGCTAGAGTGGGCATCGAGCCAGGTAAGCTTGGGCAGGCTCGGTGCTCAAGAGCTCCAGTGCGCCTGCACGGTCCGGTCTATCCAGAGCCACCTCCACACACCAGTCCTCCGGTGGCAGCTCCCCGCACCAGGCTTCCTGTGCGTGTTCTCGATCCAGTACCACCAGTTCCAGCACCATGCACCAGGCCTTCAGTGCGCCTCGCTTGTTTTGCACAGCCAGAGCCTTTCTTATCTCCTGCGCTGCCGGAGTCTCCAGTCTGCCCAGCGTCGCCAGTCTGCCCAGCATCGCCAGTTTACCCAGTGCCGCCAGTCTGCCCAGCGCCGCCAGTGCTCCCAGTCTGCCCAGCGCCGCCAGTGCTCCCAGCCTGCCCAGCGCTTTTATCCTCTCCTGCGCTGTCGGAGTCTCCCGCCTGTTTAGCGCAGCCAGAGCCTGTCTCCTCTCCTGCGCTGCTGGAGTCTCCAGTCTGCCCAGCGCCGCCAGTCTGCCCAGCGTCGCCAGTCTGCCCAGCGCCGCCAGTGCCGCCAGTCTGCCCAGCGTCGCCAGTCTGCCCAGCGTCGCCAGTCTGCCCAGCGTCGCCAGTCTGCCAGGATCCGCCAGAAGTGCCAGTCAGCCAGGATCTGCCAGTCTGCAGAGAGCTGTCAGCATTCATGGAGCAGTCAGAGCTGTCAGTCTGCATGAAGCAGCCAGAGCTGTCAGTCTGCATGAAGCAGCCAGAGCTATCAGTCTGTAAGAAGCAGCCAGAGCTGTCAGTCTGCATAAATCAGCTAGATCCGCCAGTCAGCCATGATCTTCTAGATCTGCCAGACAACCAGTCTCTTCCAGATCTGCCAGAACAACCAGTCTCTTCCAGATCTGCCAGACAACCAGTCTCTTCCAGATCTGCCAGACAACCAGTCTCTTCCAGATCTGCCAGTCAACCAGAATCTTCCAGATCTGCTAGTCAACCTGAATCTTCCAGTTCCGCCAGCCAGCCAGGATTTACCGGAGCCTACTACCTGCCTGAGCTTCATCTCAGTACTGGGCTTCATCTCAGTACTGGGCTTCCTCTCAGTACTGGGCTTCCTCTCAGTACTGGGCTTCCCCCCCTGTCAGATCCTCTGTCCTAAGATGCCCTCTGTCCCAGATGCCCCCTGGGCTGCCTCTGTCCCGAGCTGCCCCTCTGTCCCGAGCTGCCCTTCTGTTCCGAGCTGCCCCTCTGTCCCGAGCTGCCCCTCTGTCCCGAGCTGCCCCTCTGTCCCGAGCTGCCCCTCTGTCCCGAGCTGCCCCTCAGTCCAGTGGGGATCTGGGTGAGGACGATTAGGCCATGGTCGGCGGAGAGGGTGGATTATCCCAGGACGCGAAGGGGAGGAACAAGGACATTAATGGAGTGGGGTCCACGTCCCGAGCCGGAGCCGCCACCATGGACAGTCGCCCACCCGGACCCTCCCATTGGTTTGAGGTGCGTCCGGGAGTCCGCACCTTAGGGGTGGGGGGTTCTGTCACGCCTTGGTCATTGTATTTTGTGTTTTTGTTATATGTTTGGGTAGGCCAGGGTGTGACATGGGTTTATATTGTTGTTTTTCATATTGGGGTTTGTAGTATTTGGGATCGCGGCTGTTTAGGGGTGTTGTATAGGCTTGGCTGCCTCAGGTGATTCTCGTTGTCTCTGATTGGGAACCGTATTTAGGCAGCCTTAGTTTCGCTTTGTATTTCGTGGGTGATTGTTCCTGTCTCTGTGTAGTGTTCACCAGATAGGCTGTAATAGGTTTCATGTTCCGTTTGTTGTTTTTGTATTTATTACGTTATTTCATGTACCGCAATTCATTCATTAAAGTCATGAGTAACCAACACGCTGCATTTCGGTCCAACTCTCTTCCTTCAACAGACGAACGCCGTTACAAAAACTATAGTTTGTTAACAATAAATTTGTGGAGTGGTTGAAAAATGAGTTTTAATGTCTCCAACCTAAGTGTATGTAAAAGTCAACTGTAGCTTGATACTTGTATCAGCAAAGAACAATCAAGGTGAACTGCAGACACTGCAGCCCAAAGCTCGGTGAAACCAAGGTAAAAGTCAGTAACTGATGTGAATGACGGTAGTTACTGCTTTTTTACCTTGCTTTCCCCATAACTATTTCCAGACTGCAAATATGAACCCCCCAACCCCCCGTTTTCTCCAGAACACAACACCGTGGAGGCAGGATATTTGTCCATCTTTGACCAAATGAGCAGTTACTACTCTTTCCCTTGGTTGGGCAGGGTGTAACATTCTCTGTTCTCTGACACGGCATTGAAAACTGATTTAAGTAGACGACCATTATGCATAATTATGTACCACTATTCAATAGCCTAAATCGCCCATGACTCATACAGTATGACACAGACGTAGAAATATAATAGTAAAAACTGATCCACTCAGTATAGTTAGTGTGTTGAAAAGAAATCAAATTAAAGATGAATTTGTCTGTTTTGTTATTGTTGTTTTTCTCTCCACACACTGCGGCACTCGAGCAAAGTGCGCTAAGTCACATAACTTAGTGAAGAAAAGAGAGCCATCTGGTGCTTAAACCATAGTTCATAATGAAAAATAATGCAAATCAAAGGTCTCCGTTGTTGTGAAAGTAAAATATTTTCATCCAAGAGCGTTGGCGTTACAACTCATTGATGAGGTAATGATGTATGCCACAGGTCAGGCAAGGAATGGAGGTAATGATGACAGTCATTTAACATATTTACTGGCGTATACTGGACCACCATCTGCAATTTTATGGTTGATTTAGAATCGCTTTATCCTCTCTTTATAGCCGGGACTTCACAATCAAATGTGCATCAGGCATCTTTTTTATCATCACATGTCTGCTGAGCCAGCAGGGCTCATTTGGTTGCCATAGCGAAATGCTTTTCTACCCTGCAGTACAAATGTCCTCCATTTGAATCTATTTTTCAAAGGAAAAATCCCTTCTTCTTTTTTTATTGGTCTGGCCAAAACTCAACAACATTATTCTTCATTACACGGTCATAAGGCATTGACCCTTTTATTTTGTCATTTTTTGTTTGTTTGTTGCACTGACTCTATGCACACTCACAGGACTCTACACACTCACTCACACAAACTCATACTGACACTCCAACACACACTCACGTCACTTAATTTGCTCACACACACATAGACGCTCATACATTCATACTGACTCTAAGCACACGCACACACAATTCACCTACAATCATCATCAAATACCTGCTGCTGCTCCTGATGCCTAGTCACCTTACCCTCATACATGTCTACCCTTATCACTCCAGTATCCCTGCACTTTATAAATATGGTATTGGAACTGACTCTGGAACTGACACTTTATACAGCTTCCTTACTTTCTCATGTTATTTCTATTTCTCATGCGTTTTTCTTTCTGCTTCACTGAATATTTTCCTACTGTACAGTATATTGGGTAACACTGCATTTTAAGGGGTTCTTATTACAGTGTAATTACATGTGCAATTACACTGTAACAGGTATTGTAGTTAACCGTAACAGCCAATAGCTACACTGTAATAGCAACATTGCGGCGTTACCATGCGTGTTACAAATGGACAGGTTTCCACTAAATTCACAAACTTAGTGTCGTGTTTCTTCTCAGCTGCCATCTCGTTGAGTAACAACTGTCACAAAGGTTGTGACCCCTCGTGGATGCACTGGGTGTCCGAGAGATTATGCCCAATAGGCTCTAATTACGTACCCACGAATATGCACTGTTGAAAGTAACTCAACATTATTGCCAGCAATAAAGTGCACCATCTGGGTTCATTTGGTCATCCCAGCTGAGAAAAAATATTATTTCAAAGCATCGAACAGGTAATGTTTGCCTAAGCAAAATGTAATTACTAGGTGTTACACAGGATTTGAATTAAGTGTGTTTTGAGGGGTACTTACTTGTAATTAATGTGTACAGTACACTACCCATCCTGACAACCTGGCCCTCATTTTAAAGCTGCTGGAAGTGAGATCCAAGCGGGAAGATATACACACTAGTGCACTACAGAGTACACGCAAGTTCTGAATAAGTACAGTGTAATCACTATCTGTTACACAGGATTTAGCTAGTTAAAGTGAAATGTGTCTTGAGGGGTACTTACTTGTAATTAATGTGTACTTATACAGTACATTACCCATCCTGACAACCTCACCCTCATTATAAAGCTTCTGGAAGTTTCACTTCATTCCTGTACCTTCTTGTAAAATAAGAGCCAGGTTGTCAATATGGGTAATGTACTGTATAAGTACCCCTCAACATACACTTCATTCAAATGAGCAAAATCCTGTGTAACAACTAGTAATTACATTGTAAGTAGGCAAACATAGCATGTACTGAAATAGTGTATTTCGGGGGGCGGGGGGGGGGTGTGCTACTGTGTCAACAACACTGAATGGAGATATAGTTCGAACAGTGCACGTTCAAGGGTAAGTACATAGAGCCCATTGAGCTGTAGGCTATCATTCCTCAGACACCCAGACACCCACAAGGGACCACAACCTGTGTGACCATTGATACTGTATGCAGCTGAGAAGAAGTGAGTCGCTGGATTTAGTAGAAACCTGCCCATTTGTCACAAGCATGGTAAGAAGCCTTCATTTTTACACCTTAGTAATTAGATTATGATAAGGACCGCTTAAAATGATGTGTTACGCATATCGATATTGATTACTGCGTTGTTTGGAAATGAGCTTGCAAAAAAGGCATTTCACTGTACTCGTGCACATGACAATACAACTTGAAACTCTAAACTTAATGACCAGCCTAGCCCATGGTAAGCAGAAAGGTATTGCCTTCCTTTCTCTGTTTTGATTTGCTTGCTACATGCCCAACATGGAATATCAGGGACATACGGTATAAACCCGGAGTAGGAACTCGTGAACTCAATCCCAAGATGGCCTCTCAGTCTCCTGAATACAGATATCTAGCCTACAGGTGAGAAGCCATCTCATGTGTTTGTCACGACTTCTGCCGAAGTCGTTGCCTCTCATTGTTCGGGCGGTGCTCGGGAGGTCTTCTAGCCATCATCGATCCATTTTTCATTTTCCATTGGTTTTGTCTTGTCTTCCCACACACCTGTTTTCAACTCAACTCATAACCTGTTGTGTATTTAACCCTCTGTTTCCCCTCGTGTCTTTGTCAGAGATTGTTTTATTGTCGGTGTAGTTTTATGTTGTATGGGTGCGCGTCGGGTCCTCGTACCCATGTTTGTTCATGTCTGTACTTTTAGTGTTATGTTACGTGGTCAATTATTAAAAGACTCCAATTACACTCCATTTTGACTCTCCTGCGCCTGACTTCCCTGCCACCTATACACACAACATTGACAGTGTTATTCATTGTGATGTCTCTCGAACATCTAACATCTGATTTCCATGATGAAAATGTATTGTTTTTTGGGAGGTTTTACACAGCTCATTTGAGTCATATTTTGATGATTCTAGATAACTCTGAAACTGTAATTGTTTCCAATGAATCATACATACAGTGGGGCAAAAAAGTATTTAGTCAGCCACCAATTGTGCAAGTTCTCCCACTTAAAAAGATGAGAGGCCTGTAATTTTCATCATATGTACACTTCAACTATGACAGTCAAAATGAGAAGGAAAAAAATCCAGAAAATCACATTGTAGGATTTTTTATGAATTTATTTGCAAATTATGGTGGCGAGAATAGGAAAACTGATTGGCAGCTTGTGAATAGCTTCGCATATGTATACGTTTTGCTTGCATATGCAGACTGCAGTATATTTCTCTTTGTTGATGATATGTGTTATTTTAACAAATGTTTTTGATTCAAAACTGCAATGAAACTCACGCAACAATTTCCTGACATTCATTTACATTTGCACGACTTATAACATCTGAAATGGTCCAATAAGTCCATAAACCACCAGAAGCAGCATGTTGTGGCACCTTGCCATTCTCACACCCTTCACACCCACTGAGCAACTGAGTGCTCCAGGAGATTAGGCACAGGAGTAGTATGTGTGCAGGCAATAAGGCAGATTGAGAAAACAATTCCAAGGTGGTTATCAAAAACATGTCGCATTTCTAAACATACTGTACATAACGTTTCTCTCGGTCTTCCTTCACTGCAGCCGTTCTCGTTAAAGGTGACTAAGAAGTCACAGATCTGAGACAAATGATCAATAGTTCATATAACACTTCTCGAATCCAAGTTCCTTTTTCCTTTTTATAGTTGATGTCTAACAGCCGCCAGTAATTCACACAGAATTAGCAAGACAATAAATGTGTTGAAGCAAAAGAGATTGAAATGTTTATGGATTTGAAATGGCTTAGTTTATGACAACACATTTCATTCCATATGATTTGAATATAAAAAATGAGCTAGAACTTCACCAAGTCTTCAAACACAATACGAAAGTAAGCAGCAAAGTCAGTCACCAGAGAACGAGGTTGAGATCCTTCAGCATCTACCAAAAAGGCATTTGATGACTGGAGAGGTTTTCAAACCATTTTGGACGATGGCGGACTTCAGTTCCAATATTGTGACAGAGGGCTTGAGACCTGAAACCAAGGCTACTGAGCATTATATTATATTGGTGCCATAAAAGACCTTTAGCAAGTGAGTGGGATTGTAACACCCCTTGAGTCATTGAGATTGTAGAGCTAGCTTCAAGGCCTATTTGGAGTAGTCCTGTCTGTTACATTCTTACAGTCAAACCGTCATACAATTCTTTGAAATGTGTATCGTTTTAAAACAGACCCTTTCTCTTCCTAAGAAAGAAAAGGACAGGTTATGTTGTGCCTGAGTATTTAAGGTATAGCCAGACACATGACCATGGAAGAGTGCTCTTCTGACTGAGAGGCCTGCTGTCTGTCTGCTTACCTTGGAGGCAATCTCTTTGACTGATGTCCTTTGGACAATTTGCCTTCCCCAACAAATATTATCATTTTCTCTTGAGATTCTCTGTCTTCTCATATTTTGCAGTAGCTCCAACTTCACATCCTTGATCCTTCTCACAGATGTTTTTGTTTTTTGTTTTAGCAGGTAAATTCATATAATAGGCAAGTTGAATAATCATTATGACTAAATGGTGAATTTACAGCAGTGGAGGCAGTGGAGGCTCCTCAGAGGAGTAAGGGGGGAACCATTCTCCTCAGTGAATTTCATGAAAATAGTGAAACATTTAAAATGTCTCCTTTTTTAGATAAAACTATACTAAATATATTCACGTCACCAAATAATTTATTAAAACACACAATTTTGCAATGATGGTCTACCGTAGCCTCAACAGCACTCTGTAGGGTAGCACCATGGTGTAGCCAGAGGACAGCTAACTTCCTCTGTGTACATTGACTTCAATATAAAACCTAGGAACCTCATGGTTCTCACCCCCTTCCATAGACTTACACAGTAATTATGACAACTGGGGAAAAAAATAAGTAGTTATGACAACTTCCGGATGACGTCCTCCAACCTATCAGAGCTCTTGCAGCATGAACTGACATGTTGTCCACCCAAAGAATCAGAGAATGAATCTCATACTGAAAGAGTAAGCTACAGCTCACTTTCCTTTACTTAGCTGGTAAATGCAGCTAGCTAATTGAGCCTACTCAAATACCCAGCTCAAACAGAGGGATGCTATGTTTGTTATGCAGGTGAATGAGGACCCAAAAGCGACTTTACAGAAACAGAGTTTATTCCAAGTCAAACCAGGAATACAGAAACCCTCTAGACAGTAGAGGGGAACAACTGAAGATGCGACCACAGACTGCAGGTCGCTTCGGGAAGGCGCAGGCCGTAGCTGATCTAGACACCTGCTCACACGCAGCATCTGAAGAAGGCAAAAAACATGACAGGACGGAACGAGGACAAGAACAGCGAACATCAAACGAGGATCCGACAAGGACAGAAGCGGAAAACAGAGGGAGAAATAGGGACTCTAATCAGAGGGCAAAATAGGGGACAGGTGTGAAAAGAGTAAATGAGGTAGTTAGGAGAATGAGGAACAGCTGGGAGCAGGAACGGAACGATAGAGAAAGAGAGCGAGAGAGGGAGAGAGGGAGGGGGAGAGAGGGATAGAAAGAGGGAAAGAACCTAATAAGACCAGCAGAGGGAAACGAATAGAAGGGAAGCACAGAGACAAGACATGATAACCAATGACAAAACATGACAATGTTAGCTAGCTGGCTATGACTATCCAACACAACACTGGAATGTTTCCAAGTCTAGGTAAGCTTTTGGTTTGAGTAATGTCTTGCCACTGGGACCCGCCGGTTTAACTGCTAAACTGCTTACTGACTGTAATCACTGCGTGATTGTAGTGGGATTGTAGCGGGTTTACAAACATGTTGGTTCTATTAGCTATGTTGACTATGATGTTGACTATGATGTTACTTTAGCTAATATGGTGACAATGATGTAGAGGTTATTTTTTCACCTGGTCACATACAGCGGATGTGCTGTGCATTGAAGTTCAAAAGCCAAGGGTAAAGGTGAGAGGAGGAGAGCATGTAGATGCGAGAAGGAATATAACGTGGCTGCTATGAAAGTGTTTTTAAACTGTTTTTACTTGTGATCAGGGGTGTATTCATTGCACCAATTCTGTTGAAATACATTTCTTAAATGGAAGCAAAAAGAATGAAACAGGTATAAACATATCAGATTTTTGTCAAATAGAAGCTCTCGTTTGCAACTGTTGAACTAATAAGCACACCCTAGATCAGCTAGATGCAGGCAAGCGTGTGCAATGCGATATTGAATGTGTCACTGTCTGTCAACTCAAATTTTTCTCTCGACCTGTGTGCACCTACTGTAACGTCGTTCGTCTGTTGAATGAAGAGAGTCAGACCGAAATGCAGCGTGTAGGTTACTCATGACTTTAATGAAAATAATCGCGGTACATGAAATAACTGTATATGAAAACAACAAACGAAACGTGAAACCTATTACAGCCTATCTGGTGACTACAACACTAAGACAGGAACAAACACCCACAAAATACAACGCGAACTCAGGCTGCCTATATACGGTTCCCAATCAGAGACAACGATAAGCAGCTGACTCCAATTGAGAATCGCCTCAGGCAGCCAAGCCTAACTAGACACACCCCTAATCATACACAATCCCAATTACTACAAACCCCAATACGAAAACACAACATATAAACCCATGTCACACCCTGGCTTACCCAAACATATACCAAAAACACAAAATATAATGACCAGGGCGTGACAGAACCCCCCTAAGGTGCGGACTCCGGGACGCACCTCAAGAGCATAGGGAGGGTCCGGGTGGGCGTCTGTCCATGGTGGCGGTTCTGGCTCGGGACGTGGACCCCACTCCATTAATGTCCTATTTCCTCTCCTTCGCGTCCTGGGATAATCCACTTTCTCCGCCGACCATGGCCTAATAGTCCTCACCCTGATCCCCACATAACTGAGGGGCAGCTCGGGACCGAGGGGCAGCTCGGGACCGAGGGGCAGCTCGGGACCGAGGGGCAGCTCAGGACAGAGGGGCAGCTCAGGACAGAGGGGCAGCTCAGGACAGAGGGGCAGCTCGGGACAGAGGGGCAGCTCGGGACAGAGGGGCATCTCGGGACAGAGGGGCATCTTAGGACAGAGGGGCATCTCAGGACAAAAGGGCATCTCAGGACAGAAGGGCATCTCAGGACAAAAGGGCATCTCAGGACAGAGGGGCAGCCCGGGACTGAGGGGCAGCTCGGGACAGAAGCCGCCTGGTACTGAGAGGAAGCCTAGTACTGAGAGGAAGCTCAGTACTGAGAGGAAGCTCAGTACTGAGAGGAAGCTCAGTACTGAGAGGAAGCTCAGGCAGGTAGTAGGCTCTGGTAAATCCTGGCTGGCTGGTGGAACTGGAAGATTCAGGTTGTCTGGCCGATCTAGAAGATCTTGGCAGACTGGCACCTCTGGCGGATCCTGGCAGACTGGCACTCCTGGCGGATCCTGGCGGACTGGCGACGCTGGGCCGACTGGCGGCGCTGGGCAGACTGGGAGCACTGGGCAGACTGGGAGCACTGGGCAGACTGGGAGCACTGGGCAGACTGGGCAGACTGGAGACTCCGGCAGCGCAGGAGAGGAGAAAGGCTCTGGCTGTGCTAAACAGGCGGGAGACTCCAACAGCGCAGGAGAGGAGAAAAGCTCTGGCTGCGCTAAACAAGTGGGAGACTCCGGCAGCGCAGGAGGGGAGAAAAGCGCTGGCTGCGCTGAACAGGCGAGGCGCACTGGAGGCCTGGTGCGTGGTGCTGGAACTGGTGGTACTGGCGCGAGGACACGCACAGGAAGCCTGGTGCGGGGAGCTGCTACCGGAGGACTGGTGTGTAGAGGTGGCTCTGGATAGACCGGACCGTGCAGGCACACTGGAGCTCTTGAGCACCGAGCCTGCCCAAGCTTACCTGGCTCGATGCCCACTCTAGCCCGGCCAATAGGAAGGGCTGGTATGTGTCGCAGCTGGCTCTGCACCCGCACTGGAAACACCGTGCGCTCCATAGCATAACACGGTGCCTGCCCGGTCTCTCTAGCCCAACGGTGAGCACAGGGAGTATGCGCAGGTCTCCTACCTGGCATAACTATTCTCCCTTCTAGCCCCCCCCAATAAATTTTTTGGGGTGACTTTCCGGTTTCCAACCGCGTCGCCGTGCTGCTTCCTCATACCTGCGCCTCTCCGCTTTAGCTGCTTCTATTTCCTCCTTGGGACGGCGATATTCTCCCGGCTGCGCTCAGGGTCCTTTACCGTCTAATTCCTCCTCCCATGTCCAAATCTCCAAATGGTGCAGTCTCTCCCACTGCAACTGTTCTTCACGATTAACAGGGAGAGTAGGCTCAGGTCTGACTCCTGACTCAGCCACTCTCTCTCTGCGCTTTCCCCCGTTACTTTCCGTTTTCGCTCTGTATAGCCGTGCTTTCCTTTTCGAATCCATACGTCTATAGCCCTCCTCGCATTGCTGTAGGGAATCCCAGGCGGGCTCCTGCACTCGCTCTGGGTCGGCCGCCCACCTGTCGATTTCTTCCCACGAAGTATACTCCATGCTTCTGCTGTCCATAACGTCCTCCTTCAGATCCTGCCAGTTCACACGCTGCTCGGTCTGTGAGTGGTGGGTGTTTCTGTAACGTCGTCCTTCTGTTGAATGAAGAGAGTCAGACCGAAATGCAGCGTGTAGGTTACTCATGACTAATGACTAAAATAATCGCGGTACATGAAATAACTGTATATGAAAACAACAAACGAAACGTGAAACCTATTACAGCCTATCTGGTGACTACAACACTAAGACAGGAACAAACACCCACAAAATACAACGCGAACTCAGGCTGCCTAAATACGGTTCCCAATCAGAGACAATGATAAGCAGCTGACTCCAATTGAGAATCGCCTCAGGCAGCCAAGCCTAACTAGACACACCCCTAATCATACACAATCCCAATTACTACAAACCCCAATACGAAATCACAACATATAAACCCATGTCACACCCTGGCTTACCCAAACATATACCAAAAACACAAAATATAATGACCAGGGCGTGACACCTACGTTGTAAACTTTCATTCATAGGCTAGGTTGTAGCAACCTCATAATGGGTTTTGGGAATATTTGAGTATCACGTAGTAGCCTAAACCTATCGATGTTACATTGAACTGGGTGAATGGAATATGAATGACATCCAATGACATCCAAAATTCAGTAATAGAAATAAAGCCATGCTCATTAAATAAATGGCACTGATCGCCACTGTTTACAGAGTTAGATTAAATAGATTTTTTTCTCAACCACCTACACACAATACCCCATAATGACAAAGTGAAAACATGTTTTTAGAAATGCTTGTAAATTTATTGAAAATTAAATATAAAAATATGTCATTTACATAAGAATCCGTCCCGAGTCAATACTTTGTAGAAAAACAGCTGTAATTGCTGCAAAAGGTGGCTCTACAGTATTGACAAAGTATTGACCTTGGGGGGTGAATAGTTATGCATGCTCAAGTTTTCCGTTTTTTTGTGTTACTTCTTGTTTGTTTCACATAAAAAAATATTTTGCATCTTCAAAGCATGTTGTGTAAATGAAATGATACAAAATAGGAAAAATGCCAAGGGGTGTGAATACTTTCGCAAGCCACTGTAAATGTGTGTGTGGGGTACAGAGAGGAGGTAGTCATTCAAAAATCATGTTAATCACTATTGTTGCACACAGGGTGAGTCCATGTAAATTATTATGTGAGTTGTTAAGCACATTTCTACTCCGGAATTTATTTAGGCTTGCCATAACAAAGGGGTTGAATACTTATTGACTCAAGGCATTTCAGCTTCTTATGGTTTATTAATTAGTTAAAACATATATATTATAATAAAAATAAAAACATACACATGATGAGGTATTGTGTGTAGGCCAGTGACAAAATATTAGAGGATGACAAATTGAAACAATTTGTTGCAGCTACTTATGAGAATAATGGTTCATGTAAGACAGCATATTTGCATTTATTTTGATGGTTTGCTGAGTGGTGATTGATTAAGGTTGGATTAGTGCTGTTTTTTGGACTTCCTGAATCTGTGATTAGTGTGAAGTTTGAACAGAAGTGACAGGTATCTCTACCCTGGCAAAAAAAATGCTAAACATAAAAAAGATATTTAGGCATTGGGTGTATTTGGCATCCTAAAAACATCCCTTCAGTTGATAAAGCTCAATACGATTAAGACAGTAGTGTCTACCTAAAACAGTTAGGTCTACTTGACTGTCTTCTTGACTTATACCTTTCAGCTCCTAGTGGAGGAAAGGGCCTCAGCTGTGCATCTACAGCGAACTCTGTTCTGGGTGGTTTTCTTGACCACATTCCAGGTGGTTCCTTGCCTTCTTACTTTCTGGAAGATAGTTACAGGTGTGAGAAATTACAATTTGAACGATGAAATGACTTGCATTAGTTCATTAATTAGTGGATGATTGGCACAATTATTGTCAGATTATGTGGTGATTGTGAATGTCTCTGCTGCCCACAGAACGTGATCCATTCCATGGGTGTGGTGGGTTGCTTTTGCTCAGAGTCATGTCTGGCATTGTTTAGATGTGGTTTTAAGAGCCAGACACCCCAAATACCTGCTTTTTACAGCATGGATCTAAACCAAAAACAACAATAAAACAGGGTTTACACAATAGGTCTTTCTGGTCATTATTTCATCAACAAAACATATCTGATATCATGTTGACCTGGCAACCAATTGTAGGATTTGCTCCTTTGTCTGCCCTGTCTCGATTTCTTTTTATTGGCTTCAAGAGTTTACTAATAGAAAGCTTCTCTTTAAAAAGTGCCCCACTATTAGTAATCATTCATGTAAGATGCCAAATTGCAAAGAACCCCATTGCATAATAAGAGACAGGAACACAACACTATCAGCATTTGTGAAACGATTCAGGATCATGGCTGTTTGACGCTAATCTGTCATCCATAATAGGGCAGTAATTCTATTTATATTTTGTGCAGAAATGTATTGTGGAACATATGAACGGTCATATGCCTTAATTACAAACGTGTATAGGATCCATAAATATGAATAAAACATTTAAATGATGAGCCTAGTTTAGCCAAGGAGAAAGCTCTGAGCTATATTGAGAGAAACAAGGCAGAAAGAAGGCAGGATTCATGATCACTACACTCGCATTAACATCTGCTAACCATGTGTATGTGACCAATACAATTTGATTTGATTGAATGGAGGAGTTGGAAGGTAGAGACTACGTTCTGGAGAACGACGCCATGTTGACTCATGCCTTTATATGTCAGCTCTTAAAGCGATGGGCGGGGCTAAGGCTTAAGAGGGTGTGAACAAAGAAGAACTCTCTAGTCTAGAAAGTGTGAAAATCTTTCAAGTGCATCTTGCTCATACTTGTCTCCAACGTGCGATAACAAGTTTATCAAATTTCAAGGAAGCATAACTTTCACATTGAACAACTGCAATGTATGATATACCATATACCAAGCTCTGAGTCTTGAAAATTGTACATATGAGCTCACCTTCCTGAATTCAGTCACATTTACTCAAATTACAAACAAGGCCAGGCATCTTATCCCAACCTGCCAACTGAATACTCTATTGCTGGGCTGATTGTTCAGAAGCTCACGCCAACCAGACAGAAAAGAAGTGTCATCACTGTTGTCATGCATTTATTTTGTATAATTGTTTGGGATTTTGCAAATATATGCTTGTTAAATTTGAGGATTCAGGCTGATTGAGGCAATATTAATAAACGATACATCTGAATGCTAATTCTGTATTTTGTCTTTAGAGAGATGGTGGGAATGTGGGTCATTGTTAATGTAGGATTTTAATGACAAAGAAACACTATTTATCTTATTGGGACATCTCAACATGTCCATTCTTGTTCTCTTCTAAATTTAGCAAAAAGTAAGTTAGCAGCTTTAGGTTTGATGAATGAGAGCACAGGTTGGCTTGTAGATGTTGGTGCATCGAAACAGTGACAAATGGCTATGGGCCATGCCACTGCCTCGAACAGAAAGGCTTCCAATGTACGTACTACTCACTTCCACATCATTCATCTTATTCATGAGCTGATGAAACTGTCGGAAGCATACAGCAAGGAAGACATGATGGTGTACTCTTAGGCAGGCCTACTGGAGCTCATTGCAGCCTGCTAGGACCTCATGTGTCACAAAGGGAACAAGATTTTCAGTCTGCACCAGTCTGACATTGTAAACACTACTACACAATGCCAAGCAAGGACAATATAATACTTAATGAAGTTTCAATTATAGTTTAGTATAATTATCCATAGTGTAGCAGAAATTATCATCCTGGACGGGGTGAGCTATAGCAAAGGAGGCTATGTGGAGTGTTCACGCACACTGAATACAATAATGAGCCAAACTACAATAATAGACACACTATCACTACGAAGAACACGTAATTGTGAAGATAATTGCATCATTGCCTCAAGATAAGGACTAAAACAAAACATTGTTTTTTATAAAGCCATGTTAATGAAGAGTGTATTCACCAGATAATCATTGCCTGCAGGTTGTGTGCAATGAGGTTAATTAGAATCCTACTTTAGACTGAAATATAATGATAAACTACATCTGCAATGGAAAGAACATATCCATGTGTTAAACTCCATACAAAAAGATCACTGCTAGCACACATTTCCAGACGTTTTCCTGTAGCAGTTGCATAAACAATATTTGGTAAAAGGTGACCTAGGTTTGGTTCACATGTAAACTTTCGTGGTCAATTGTCCTTCAAACAATCTTTATTCAACATTTTCACAACGTGGGAGTGTCATGTCATAAATCCATAGCATCTGTGTTGATTCTTAAGGAATGGGAAAAATAGGCACAGGTCATTCTAGCGCAGTTGTTCTGACAAAAAAACTATCCGTTAGCAACTGATTTTGACCGTTATTCACCCACCCAAAAAGACAGCCAGAAGTTTTAGGAATTCCCAATGTGTCATCATTATGCTTTCAACCATTCAAAAGCACAACAGAGTTCAAATGGGAATACAATGCCATATATTTTGTATTTATACAACAACATAATGTGTTATTGCTGTGCTCCATCTAATAGCACAACCAAATGACCTGGATTGCAGTTGAGATTACATTAAAAGTGCACAGTGCACGTCATCAATGCTGCTCGAGATTCGTGTCAGATTATTACAGCATGTGACCATTGCACGCTATCTTGAACATGCATTCTTTCAGTGATTACATAATACCTTTATAGATACTGGAACCTCAAAATAAATAAATGCTGTTATATTAGTTTGTGGGATATCCTTAACGTTATGCTATTTATTGTATTATAAAAGCAATATTGAATTGTGTTTGGTTGTAGATGACTAGCCTGGCTTTAATTTGTCTGAATTATTCTGGCTTTAATTCCAGTTTGTCTACAAAGGAAAGTAACTGTCCAGTGCTTCCAGCTGTATATTAAATACTACCTATAATTAATTATATGAGTGAAATAGCTTTCCTTCCTCCAAAAAATGGTAATAAAGTATGTTAAAAAAAATGCTTTTCTGTGTTGGAGTGGTGTGGTCATACCGCAACAACAGAATGGCATTGGCATATATACCGGCCATTAAAAATATTAATGCCAGTAAACTGCTGATCTGGCCAGCTCAGCAAATGAGCCAACATGACATCATGTTCTATGATGAAATAGCAAGCATTTTCTATGAGGGCACAAGCCAGACACAGATGCAGAAACGGGAGGCAGATTGTTTGAGTCTTTGATATTTATGATATTCCAAAAGGAGTAGGCAAGAGAATGGTTCGTGGACAGGCAAAAGGTCAAAACCAGATCAGAGTCCAGGAGGTACAGTGTGGCAGGCAGGTTCAAGGTCAGGACAGGCAGAATGGTCAAGCAGGCGGGTACAGAGTCCAGAAACAGGCAAGGGTCAAAACCGGGAGGAATAGCAAAAGAGAATAGTAAAAGCAGGCGCATGGGAAAAACACGCTGGTTAACTTGAACAGACAAGATGAACTGGCACAGAGAGACAGGGAACACAGGGATAAATACACTGGAGAAAATAAGTGACACCTGGAGGGGGTGGAGACAATCACAAGGACAGGTGGAACAGATCAGGGCGTGACATTTTTAAATGGTCTGTTTGAGATACAAGTTTGAATTGGGGTTTTTGAAATGTTTTTTTTCTTCCAAATTATGCTTTGGCCACAAATACGAGTATAGGACGAGTCAACAACATTATTTCAATGTGAGTTAACAGAATTTTAACTTTAGATTTGCACTGGACAGTTACTTGAATAATTTATATGTTGGATTCAGGTCTCCATCTCAACCAAAAGTTAAAGAATATGACTAAATTAAATCAAACTTTATTTAAAGTGCATTTTGAGTTTGATTTGATTTGGTCCTATTCTTTCACTTACATGTTTTGTTCAGATGGAGACGTGAATCCTACATATTAATGATTAACTTGAAGATTACATTGGAAATCAACCAAAGCTTGAAAACCTAGGCCTATATATATTGTTCATTTTTATTTGAACCCTGGATTCAATTTAAACAATAGCTGTCGATGACTTTGCAAATGCAATATAATAATAATAGATGCATTTTATATAGAACTTTCATTACAAGTAGAATCTCAAAAACGCTTTAAAAACAAAACATGCGCAAAATAATTGTACAAAAAATATATAGTGATCTGGGATATAGGCCAAAATAGTAATTTATGATATATGACTTAGACTTGAAATCATTGTTCACTTTAATAATTTAACTTTAATAATGTTTACTTGCATTACTCGTCTCATATGTACAGCGGCTTGCGAATGTATTCACACCCCTTGGCATTTTTCCTATTTTTTTGCCTTACAAACTGGAATTAAAATAGATTTTTTGGGGGGTTTGTATCATTTGATTTACACGACATGCCTACCACTTTCAAGATGCAACATATTCTTTTTGTGAAAAAAACAAGAAATAAGACAAGAAAAATTAAAACGTGAGCGTGTATAACTATTCACCCAATAGTGTGAATAGTTTTGAATAGATTCTCCAATCTCCGCTGTGGAAATTTGCAGCTCCTTCAGGGTTATCTTTGGTCTCTTTGTTGCCTCTCTGATTAATGCCCTCCTTGCCTGGTCCATGAGTTTTGGTGGGTGGCCCTCTCTTGGCAGGTTTGTTGTGGTGCCATAATCTTTCCATTTTTTAAAATCATGGATTTAATGGTGCTCCGTGGGATGTTAAAGTTTCTGATCTTTTTTTATAACCCAACCCTGATCTGTACTTCTCCACAACTTTGTCCCTGACCTGTTTGGAGAACTCTTTGGTCTTCATGGTGCCGCTTGAATGGTGGTGCCCCTTGCTTAGTGGTGTTGCAGATTCTGGGGACTTTCAGAACAGGTGTATATATACTGAGATCATGTGACAGATCATGTGACACTTAGATTGCACACAGAATAACTTTATTTAACTAATTATGTAACTTCTGAAGGTAATTGGTTGCACCAGATCTTATTTAGGGGCTTCATAGCAAAGGGGGTAAATACATATGCATGCAACAATTTTCCGTTTTTTATTTTTAGGATTTTTTAAAAACAAGTTATTTTTTTCATTTCACTTATTTTGCGGGCCGGGTCCAGTGCACGCTAACCAAGTCGCCAGGTGCACGGTGTTTCCTCCGACACATTGGTGCGGCTGGCTTCCGGGTTGGATGCGCACTGTGTTAAGAAGCAGTGCGGCTGTGTTTCGGAGGATGCATGGCTTTTCGACATTCGTCCCTCCCGAGCCAGTACAGGAGTTGTAGCGATGAGACAAGATAGTAACAATTGAATACCACGAAAAGGGGGTAAAAAGCCCTTTGAGCCTAGACTTGGCGCTGATTTGACGGATTGTTACTTAAAATGGCGGATGCAAAAGAGAGGGAAATGGAGAGACAAAGGAATTCCACTATCGTACAGACAGCTGATAACTATGGTCATGGAAATGTGAATACT
This sequence comes from Oncorhynchus gorbuscha, assembly GCF_021184085.1. NCBI lineage: Eukaryota > Metazoa > Chordata > Actinopteri > Salmoniformes > Salmonidae > Oncorhynchus > Oncorhynchus gorbuscha. Next base: position 51,215,406 of record NC_060175.1, read on the forward strand.
TTGCACATAAACGGCCACTCATTCGAAAGAATTGCAATGTACATATTTACGTGTATGTCTTTGCTGTCTCTCTGTTGAAAACACTTGATTCATCTACGGGGAGTAATTCAACAGAAAATCTTATTCAACCTTTTTATGTTGTCGTTTTGGCGGGAGGAATCTCCTTGTAACAAAAGAGAGAGAGAGAGAGAGAGAGCGCTGTAGAGCGGACTCACTGTAACCTGACCCATCGTATCACAGGAGAGTCATGACACCTTGGAGTTCTTGGGTACAGGGACTATGGTGGTCTGCTTGAAACATGTTGGTATTACCGACTCGGACAGGGACAGGTTAAATAGTCAGTGAAGACACTTGCAAGTTGGTCAGAGCATGCTCGGAGTACACGTCCTGGTAATCCGTCTGGCCCTGCGGCCTTGTGAATGTTGACCTGTTCAAAGGTCTTACTCACATTGGCTATGAAGAGCGTGATCACACAGTCATCCGGAACAGCTAGGGCGCTCATGCATGCTTCAGTGTTGCTTGCTTCGAAGTGCACATTGAAGTAATTTAGCTAATCTGGTAGGCTCGTGTCACTGGGCAGCTCGTGGCTGTGATTCCCTTTGTAGTCCGTAATGGTTTGCAAGCCCTGCCACATCTAACGAGCATTAGTGCCGGTGTAGTAGGATTCAGTCTTAGTCCTATATTGAGCCTTTGCCTGTTTAATAATCCGTCGGATGGCATAGCGGGATTTTTCATAATTGTCCGGCTTATATTCCCGCTCCCTGAAAGTGGTAACTCAACCCTTTATTTCAGAGCAGATGTTGCCTGTAATCCATGGCTTCTGGTTGGGGTACATCGCTGTGGGGACGATGTCATTGATGCACTTATTGATGAAGCCAGTGACTGATGTGGTGTAATCCTCAATGCCATCAGAATAATCCAGGAACATATTCCAGGCTATGGTAGCAAAACAATCCTGTATCTTAGCATCTGCGTCATCTGATCTCTTTCGTATTGAGCGAGTCCTTCCTGCTTTAGTTTTTGCTTGCTTTTAAACAGGAATCAGGAGGATATAGTTATGGTCATATTTGCCAAATGGAGGGTGAGGGAGAGTTTTGTACCCATCTCTGTGTGTGGAGTAAAGGTGGTCTAGAGTTTTTATTCCTCTGGTTGCACATGTAACATGTTAGTAGAAATGAGGTAAAACGGATTTAAGGTTCCCTGCATTAAAGTCCCCGGCCACTAGGAGCACCACCTCTGGATAAACATTTTCTTGTTTGTTTATGGTCTTATACAGTTTGTTGAGTCTTCTTAGTGCCAGCATTGGTTTGTGGTGATAAATAGACAGCTACGAAAAATATATATGAAAACTCTCTTGATAAATAGTGTGGTATTCAGCTTATCATGAGATACACTACCTAAGGTGAGCAAAACCTTGAGACTTTATTAATTCTAGATTTCATGCACCAGCTGTTATTGACAAATAGACACAGACTGCCACCACTTATCTTACCAGCTGTGTGTTATCCAAGTCATCGTAAATCCACAAATCAGTGAATCATAAGATATTACAGTTTTCAATGTCCCGTTGGTAGGATAATCTTGATCGGAGGTCATACAGTTTATTATCCTGTGATTGCACGTTGGCTAATAGGACTGATGATAGAGGAGGGTTATCCACTCGCCGTCGGATTCTTACAAGGTACCACGACTTATGACCTCTATATCTCTGTCTCTTCTTCATGAGAATCATATGGATTTGGGCATTATCCGGTGTCTACTCATTAAAGAAAAACTCCAACTTGTTAAAAAAATAATTATTTGTCTAGTCCGAGGTGGGTAATCGCTGTTCTGATATCCAGAAGCTCTTTTCGGTCATAAGAGACGGTGGCCGAAATAGTATGTACAAAATAAGTTACAAATAACGCAAAAAAACACACACAATAGCACAACTGGTAAGGAGCCCGTAAAACGGCAGCCAGCCCCTCCGGCGACATTGTAACAAAAGAATTGGCTATATTGTAAAAATTATGAAAACAAAAATGTGCTTTTCTGTCTTAATATAAGGTTAGGGTTAGCAGCGTGGTTAAGGTTAGGGTTAATGATTTTATGACTTTGTGGCTGTACCAGCTACTGACCAATCTGCAGAGCTGCCTTCAGAACAAGATTCATGACAAAAACAACTTACATGAGTAGTCTGAGCAGTCTCAGTCACAAGATATTATTTAAATAAGACACCACTCAACAAGTATGCTGTTTGATATACAGTACAATACAACAACAAAAAATGTGTCTCTTTAGTGTGGTTATCAATATGGCGTGTGCAAATTACAGAAAATATTATAATATAATAATGTAATTGTTTTAAAGTTTTGTTCATGCAATTTCATGTTTATCAAGGAGCTATTACTGTATGAAGAGCTCATTATTTCTCTCTTAGTTTACAGACTAATAGATTCTTTACAATGAACTTAATTGGCAGTTTACAGCGAGAGTTTAAAAAGAGACTTGAATCAATTGCACAATGTTCAACGATAGTGTCATTACCATAACTGACATAACTATTGAACAAAGTCCCATGAAAAGAAAACTAAACAAACAATGCCTTGAAAAACCACAATACTTAATTTTCAAAATAGTATCCATGTTCCCAAAGGTGGCATATTTCATTTTTCATATCTATGCACTTTGAAGGCTGTCACTGGAGAATGGATTTGGGATTCACTCAGTCTCCTGAGGTGAAATCCTTGCTTATTGAACAATCCAGTAACCACAACTTCGAGTTGTGTCTGAGGCCATCCTCTAATTTAAAATGCTTTCTATTGTAAGGTTTCTCTTTAGATGAGCTATAGCAGTTTCCCCCCAACATCTCTATGGATATAAATGCAACTATCTTTCAGTAGTAAGTGTCAGTTCTTTGTGGTGCACAAGAATTGCTTTACCAAAGTCGTCTGAAAATTGAATCTCTCTGGGGACCTTTGGATGGGGGGGGTTACGAAGAAAAGGGAAGAACAAGGCTGTGTTCGTTGATGCTTTCATGCAACTGAAAAAGGAGAGAAAGGAAACTAGAAACTCGTATCTATGCAGTTATCTTCACCTGCTAACAATCACATAAATGTTGCCCCGCTTCCGTTTCCCTCAGCTTTCATAAGTTGCACATTAAGTGCTATTTCACATTAAGTGTATGTCATTGCTTGGAGCACTGTTATTGTCATCAGCAAAGTGAAAAATAGCCTAATGTTTTTTTTTATCATCAACTAACATCAACAACAAAGAACCCCCATCCCCCATCAAAAAAGTGTGATCTTTAAAGCCTCAAGCTGTTCTGAGGCTCTTTCAAATCTCCCTCTCTGAAGGGCTGATTTCTGTCAGGAAAATGTACTTACACGAGGTGGCACAAAGCTTTCGTCATTCTGTTAGATTTTTGGTACAATGTGACCCCAGGAGCAGTGAGGAAAAGAGTGTCATTTTTACTCACCTGCTAGTCAAAGAGTAGCAACAACAGCGTCGCTCTTAGCTATCTATTGAACTACTAGTAAAGGGTCTACTGCTAGGCCTAGGCATATACTATATCCAGCTTACTACATTACCTTGAAATGTATTTGAGTTTTGAGAACTTCTTAGCCGAGACTTTCGTAAATGTGAAGGCTAACGGTTGAATATGGGTCTTTTTTGTTCGAGAGAAGAGGAAGTAAGGAACTCCATGACCGGTAATGATTTCCCACAGCGATGCACTTTATCTGCATGTGACAGGTTTTGATTAGACTGTTTCAAGAACAACCTCGACAATGCAATACATCATTTGATTTGTCAGATGATGTGCACATCAACACACTTTATCCAGTGAGCAGCAACAACATTATGTTTCAATTTACAGAGAGTAATGTTTGACAACTGTCAGTCACCAAGTTGTAACACAATTCTGAATTCTGAATGTAAAGTGAAGGACTCCAAAAGTGGCAGAGGTTTGAATCCAGGCATTTTTTGTTTTCAAACTGTACCCTAACCCTTACCCTGGCCTAAACTTCAGCTAGCATGCCTAATCTTAATAACCTTTTACTGCACTGGGCTAAATCAGGGTCACAAAGAGTGATTCTTGGTAGTCTTAAAAAAATAACACACCTGTACCATGTCAGATATAGAGTTGAAATGTATCACATTTTGAGTTTGCATCTCAATATTACACTTTATATACTGACATTTATACTTTATATACTGACATAAAAACACCAGATTTGATGCTTTATGGAAATTATGAAGGATATTAAGAACATTCCACCCATGAGGCCACTAAGTCATTTGACTGCATGAAAGCAGTTACAACTTAAGCAGTTACACATTTGTAGCATATTGTACGAATTGGAATTCGTAACATATCAAACACTGGGTACCGTAATAATTGAAGTCCAAGCACAACTCTAGATTTCCTGCATACTCGTGTTATTATTACTTGTTTTATTTAGCCAGCTCTAGAGCTTAAACGATTCAAGGTATTAAAACAAAACCAACTTTCAAATGTTCAGACTGGCCCAACGTAGATTGCTTGAGAAAATATTTTTGAAAGCATTTATACTTTTTGTTCTAAAATAATATTTAAATGAGATTCAAATGCATTTCAATGGAAATAAAAGTGCTAGAGACTTACAGCTGTGAGTCTTTCTGGGTAAGTCTCTAAGAGCTTCGCACACCTGGATCGTACAATAGTCCTCCATTATGATTTAAAATTATTCAAGCTCTGTAAAATAGGGTGTTGATCACTGCTAGATGACCATTTTCAGGTATTGCCATAGATGTTTAACTAGATTTAAGTCAGAACTGTAACTCTGCCACTCAGGAACATACATTGTCTTCTCGGTAAGCAACGTAAGTTTTGAGAAAGACACAAATATTGATTTTCACAAAGTTTGCTGCTTCAGTGTCTTCAGTGTCTTTAGATATTATTGATAGATGTTACAATGGAATATTGAAGTATGATTACAAGCTTTTCATAAGTGTCAAAGGCTTTTATTGACAATTACATGAAGTTGATGCAAAGAGTGAATATTTGCAGTGTTGACCCTTCTTTTTCAAGACCTCTGCAATCCGCCCTGGCATGTTTTCAATTAACTTCTGGGCCACATCCCGACTGATGGCAGCCCATTCTTGCATAATCAATGTTTGGAGTTTGTCAGAATTTGTGTGTTTTTGTTTTCCCCTTCCGCCTCTTGAGGATTGACCACAAGTTCTCAATGGGATTAAGGTCTGGGGAGTTTCCTGGCCATGGACCCAAAATATTGATGTTTTGTTCCCTGAGCCACTTAGTTATCACTTTCGCCTTATGGCAAGGTGCTCCATCATGCTGGAAAAGGCATTGTTCATCACCAAACTGTTCCTGGATGGTTGGGGGGAGGTTGCTCTCGGAGGATGTGTTGGTACCATTCTTTGTCATGGCTGTGTTCTTAGGAAAAATTGTGAGTGAGCCCACTCCCTTGGCTGAGAATCAACCACACACATGAATGGTCTCAGGATGCTTTACTGTTGGCATGACACAGGACTGATGGTAGCGCTCACCTTGTCTTCTCCGGACAAGCTTTTTTCCGGATGCCCCAAACAATTGGAAAGGGGATTCATCAAATGACTTTAACCCAGTCCTCAGCAGTCCAATCCCTGTACCTTTTGCAGAATATCAGTCTGTCCCTGATGTTTTCCTGGAGAGAATTTGCCATCCTCGAAAAGTCTTTGCCACACAGATGCACTCACACCTGACTGCTGTCATTCCTGAGCAAGCTCTGTACTGATGGTGCCCCGATCCCGCAGCTGAATTAACTTTAGGACATGGTCCTGGCGCTTGCTGGACTTTCATGGGCGCCCTGAAGCCTTCTTAACAACAATTGAACTGCTCTCCTTGAAGTTCTTGATGATCTGATAAATGGTTGATTTAGTGCAATCTTACTGGCAGCAATATCCTTGCCTGTGGAGCCCTTTTTGTGCAAAGCAATGCTGACAGCATGTGTTTCCTTGCAGGTAACCATGGTTGACAGAGGAAGAACGATGATTCCAAGCACCACTTTCCTTTTGAAGCTTCCAGTCTGTTATTCAAACTCAATCAGCATGACAGAGTGATCTCCAACCTTGTCCTCGTCAACACTCACACCTGTGTTAACGAGAGAATCACTGACATGATTTGCATGGCAGAGAGGGACTTTATTAATTGCAATTCATCTGATCACTCTTCATAACATTCTGGAGTATATGAAAACTTCCATCATACAAACTGAGGCAGCAGACTTTGTAAAACTTAATATTTGTCATTCCCAAAACTTTTGTCCATGATTGTACTGCTGAAAGGTGAATTCATCTGTAATGGCTCTCATTGGTGGTAGGAAGATTGGACCAAAGCGCAGCGTAGGAAGTGTCCATGATTCTTTTATTTCAAAAACACTCAAACAAAATAAAAAATAAAAACGAAAGTGCACAGTTCTGTCAGGCAGACACACTAAACAGAAAAGAAGATCCCCCAATCTAATGGTGGGAAACAGGGCTGCCTAAGTATGATCCCCAATCAGATACAACGATAGGCAGCTGCCTCTGATTGGGAACCACACTCGGCCAATAACAAAGTAATAGAAAACATTGAATTTCCCACCCTAGCAAAGCAGAGGCAAAATCCTAGAGGAAAACCTGCTTCAGTCTGTGTTCCACCAAGACACTGGGAGATGATGTCACGCCCTGACCTTAGAGATCCTTATTATTCTCTATGTTTGGTTAGGTCAGGGTGTGACATCATCTCCCAGTGTCTTGGTGGAATACAGACTGAAGCAGGTTTTCCTCTAGGATTTTGCCTCTGCTTTGCTCCATTTTTTATCCTGAAAAACTCCACAGTCTTTAGCGATTACAAGCATACCCCATAACGTGATGCAGCCACCACTATGCTTGAAAATATGCAGAGTAACACTCTGCATTGTGGACAAAAATGTAATTTCTTTGCCAATTATTTTGCAGTATTACTTTAGTGGCTTGTTGCAAACAGGATGCATGTTTTTGAATTTTTGTATTTGGTACAGGTTTTCTTCTTTTCACTCTGTTAATTAAGTTACTATTGTGGAGTAACTACAATGTTGTTGATCCATCCTCAGTGTTCTCCTATCACAGCCTGTAACTGTTTTAAAGTCACCATTGTTCTCATGGTGAGATCTCTGAATGGTTTCCTTCCTCTCCGGCAACTGAGTTAGGAAGGACGCCTGTATCGTTGTAGTGACTGGGTGTATTGATAAAATACAGCATCTAAAGTGTAATTAATAACTTCATCATGCTCAAATGGGTATTCAATGTCAATTTGTATTTTTACCGATCTACTAATAGGTGCCCTTCTTTACAAGGCATTGGAAATCCTCCCTGGTATTTGTGATGAATCTGTGTTTGAAATTCACTGCTCGACTGAGGAACCATTTACATTTACCTTACATAGCACACATTTGTGCACACTTTTTGGGGGACCATTTTAGCTTATGAGCACTACTTTCAAAACTACTGTCTGAAATTATCCAAAAGCTCTGGAGCATCACCTCTATGGGATCGGTTTCCCACCCGAGGAATGGTTAAGCTAACGTGGGCCAATGTGATTAGCATGAGGTTGTAAGTAATAAATAAAAACATCCCAGGACATAGATATATCTGATATGGGCAGAAAGCTTAAATTATTGTTAATCTAACTGCACTGTCCAATTAACAGTAGCTATTACAGTGAAATAATACTATGCTGTTGTTTGAGGAGAGTGCACAATTATGAACTTGAAAATGTATTAATAAACCAATTAGGCACATTTGGGCAGTCATGATACGACAGATATGCAATGGTTCATTGGATCAGTGTAAAACTTTGCACATACACTGCTGCTATTTAGTGGCCAAAATCTAAATTGCGCCTGGCCTAGAATAACACACTATGGCCTGTCTCTTGCATTTCAAAGATGATGGTACAAAAAACAAAAAAAACATGTTTTTTTCTTTGTATTATATTTGACCAGATCTAATTAATTTCACATTTCCACAAACTTCAAAGTGTTTCCTTTCAAATGGTGTTGGGGATTAATCAGAATAGTTGGGTAACATAGATAAGATGTTTTATTTTCATTTAGTTGTGAGTTATTTCTCATATAGAATGTATCTTGTTGTACTATAGTGGTGGCCGGTTGCAGTTATCTGTTCTCTGTCAGGGTTCAGTTACTTGGGCCGCAGAGAGGGGAGAGGTCAAGCTTGTCTTCATATGTAAACATATCTTTTAAACCATGTGAAGGGATGATTGAGGGGGAACCAATTATCTCTTGGCTCCACAATGTCTGTGTGCCAGTCACTGTGTCTCCGTGAGCTTGTCCAGAATGGGAGTGTCTAAAATGACAATTGATATATATCCTAATGTCTTGGTACTATGTTGTACCAAGAACGAGAAGTAGAACCTCGTTTTAGGAGAGCAAACTGAACAATAATTTATAGCTAATGCTGTCTGGCTATGGAATACTCCTCTCTTAAGTAAAGTCTTCCTTTGTAATGTTTCTAAGATCTGTTATTCGTCATGTGAGTTGAGATGGGTGTGTCTTGGCTATAAATGATACTAAGAACTGTTTGGTAAGCACTCTCAGAGGATTCATTGATAGACACTGAATTGATCTGAGAGTCACAGGGTTGTGATGGAGCTCATAATTAAAGATGGACTTTATGATAACTCTGACTTGTGTGTGGTTTGCTCTCATGATAAATACAGGACATTTCCACTATATTGGTAATTAAGAATATGCATATCCTTGCTTCAGGTCCTGAGCCACAAGCAGTTAAATTTGAGTATGTCATTTTAGGTGAAAATTTAGGTGGAAAAAGGGTCCGATCCTTAAGAGGTTTTAACCTTTCCCAAACACTTACCCAAACCCTAAGCATTTGCTAGCATGCCTAAAAGCATGTCAATGTTTGCGATTTTGAGAATTTAAGCAATCTTTGCAATTCGGACAATGTAAATGAGAAAGTGGCAAAGGGAAAACATCAAACAACAACCTTTTGAAGAACTAACAAGACCACCAACTGACAAAGGGGAATTTGAACATTGCATTTCAAATAATGTGAAAAGGCCTCAGGCAAGGACAATCTGTGTATGTTTCATTTAATGCCAACCTTGAGCAAGCATCAGGAACTTGTCTTATAACAGAACAGGGAAGTACAATAAGCGAGGCCAGATTGTGTTTACAATCAGCACAACAACAACAGCAAAAAGTATGATCAAATAGCCACTTTTATATTAATAGTCTTTTCTCCCAGGATTAACATGTATTCTTGGTATGGAAGTTAACAATTAAATATGCTAGAACGGTTGAATTGTGTGTGAGATTCACATTCTGTTGTATCATTTGTAGTTATCACTGAACATTCAAATTCAATAACCACTCTGCAAGTTTTCTGAGAAACAGTATGTTTAGATTGAAATAAAGCCTCCCCTGTATACAGAATAAATGTACTTTACCTCACAAACACAGCCTCATAATTAATTCCTATGACCAGCAGGATAACAAATATGACCACTTAAAGTGATATTGGATTCAGTCATCATTCCATGCAAAAAAAAAGAACTGAACAGAAACACTGAGCCATTAAAATCTCAACAAACACATTTAAAGCATCATTAGCATCCTCATTATTGTGGGCCTACAACACTTACATCAAAATATTGCAAACCATAGCCCCCTGGGTTTTACAATGGACAAACTTATTTTATGCCCACATCAAATGAAATCAAATGAAATCAAATGTTATTTGTCAGATGCGCCAAATACAACAGTTATAGACCTTACAGTGGAAATGCTTACTTACAAGCCCTTAACCAACAATGCAGATTTAAGAAAATTGTCCACAATTTTTTTTTAAAGTAACAAGTAATTAAAGAGCAGCAGTAAAATAACAATAGTGAAGCTATGTACAGGTACAGAGTCAATGTGCGGAGGCACCAGTTAGTCGAGATAATTGAGGTAATACTGTATGTACAGTACATGTAGGTATAACTGAGAGTAGTAGTAGCATAAAATACTTGGCGTTCCGGTTCTGCTTACGGTGCTGTAGCAGACAGAACAGTCTATGACCAGGGTGGCTGGAGTCTTTGACAATTTTTTGGGCCTTTTTAGGACCACTGACACTGCCTGGTATAGAGGTCCTGGATGGCAGGAAGCTTGGCCCCAGTGATGTACTGGGCTATAGACATTACCCTCTGTAGTGCCTTGCGGTTCTGAGGCCGAGCAGTTGCCATTCCAGGCAGTGATGCAACCTGTCAGGGTGCTCTCGATGGTGCAGCTGTAGAACGTTTTGAGGATCTGAGGACCCATCTGGGGGGGGGGTAGGTTTTGTTGTGTCCTCTTCACAACTGTCTTGGTGTGCTTGTACCATGTTAGTTTGTTGGTGATGTAGACGCCAAGGAACTTGAAGCTCTCACCCTGCTTCACTACAGCCCCTTCAATGAGAATGTACATACGTGCTGAAGTGCTGCATGAATTCATTTGAATGTGTCTTTCACATATTTTATTTTGTATTACTATTTATGTTATTATTATATTATTTTTACAGATCAAATATGAATAGCACAGCATCAATGCCACATCCATCTGCCAAATTCATGTACTCATACTGCGATGCCTCTCTCCCTTGACTTGGTTGTTTGTTTAAATCATAGAAATGGTACTTATTCTCTCCAAAGTTACTCCCAAGCAAAAATGTTTTTGACAAATTTGGCAGCTGAATTTGTAATCTTCATGAACCCTTGCTAACATTTAAAATTCCACCTGGACAGATCATCATTGATGATTCAGCATCGATGGCCATTTTAACAGGCCATCGTTTTCCCCTTCATCTGCTTTTGGATCCAGGTCCTTGGATTCCTAGCAGTGGTGGCAAGAGACTGGTCCCAGGCAGTGACAGCAAGAATTTTGGGCCATTCGGCCATGACGGAAATTAATGAGACATGCATCGGTAATGAGATTACAAAGCTGTAGCAGAGGAGCCAGAAAGGAAGACCACCAGGTACATGCTGTCACAGCCTCACCTCCACTGCGGAGAGCAGAGACACACCTGTGTGCCTCAGCTAACACTCAATACAGTGCCAGCGTGGATGGTGGAGACATGGCAGGTGTGTGATCTCATTTGTGGTGCTCAAGTCTGTGGTGCTCCCTGACGCATCATGTTTGTGGCAGGGAACGACATTTGTCGCAGCTGTTTTAATATCTCCAAGGGCTTTGTCATGGGAAGCACAAGGAAAGTCTAGGAATGGATGACAATCAATCTTACTTCAGGAATTAAATGACAAGAAATGAACTATATTTTTGTTAATGTCATAAGTCATCAAATGTTGGCTTTTTTCATTTATTTTGGAGACATTATTTCAAAATATCACCAAAAATATGAGACATTAAACTCATGTACTATCATTTAAGTAAGATGAGTGAGTCATTTGATATCAATTAAGAAATATAGAGGTGGCCAGATGTAGGCCTACGTATTTAAGCAATAAAGCCCAAGGGGTGTGGTATATGGCCAATATACTATGGCTAAGTGCTGTTCTTAAGCATGATGCAACACTGAGTGCTTGGAAATGTCATTCAGACAAGATAATTCTGCAAGTTTTTGTATTTTTGAGGGGCTTCAGGGATTCTGTACATTTTACTTACCATTATGCCTCTGGCGTCATGTGTCATTACATGTGTCACTCACACAATGATGATGTCATACTCACTGAACCCATTGTTTATCATCACATACTTCCTAACACACAGGCATTGACTGGTGGTTATGTCATTGTACACATTTTAAAAATCCATTGCAAAGCTTAAGTATCCCACTTTGCTAGGTGTCCTACTTTACCAATACTCAGAGCCATTACTATGTTTTATATTGTGAAGGGTAAAACAACAACTGCATTCTCCTGCTTTGCTTGTCAGCTCTGTCTGTGACCGGGACCTTAAGGGCTTGTTAAAAATTAGTGAGCAGTGCTTACACTGTAAATAACTGCTGGTAATGCACTGTGGGTTATTTAAAATGTAAAATCTGCTGTCATGCTTTGATTATCTACAGTATGTAGGCCACAGGAGGCTGCTGAGGGCTGGAACAGAGGAAAATGGAATGGGGTCAAACCAGTGGCGATTTTAGCATGTGAATCTCGGTGGGGCAAAAAAATAAATAAAGTGGGATGCATGCCAGCAAAGCCACAACACAACACTAAACAACACATTAATTGCACTATAATGATGACAAACAGTGCCCACAAACTGTTAGGGCCTACATAAAGCTGTCCCAACTGCAGAGTCCCAACACCTTACCACTGCAACACCTGGCTATCAGCGGAGCTTTGTCTGGCAGCGAAACAGTTTATTCAGCCTCATTTACTGCCTTTAAAAAATAAATAGCTGATATGGTTGTCTTGCTTAAACAAATGTGATTTCTACTGACAATTGAGATGTACAAACTATGGCATAAGGGGACGACAAGCGGGTTAAGAGGCAATCCATCATTTTGATTAAGACATTAATGAGTGAGCTTAGACGGAAGTAGTTAATATAACTATTTGTTCAGCACTTTTGAAATGTACAGCGACAGAATTCAGACCATAGGCCGTTCTTACAGTGTTCTCCAGGTACACAAACTCAGATCCATAGGATGAATAAATGGGGCATATAAGTAGACAATGAAAGCTCTTACAATATTCAATGATTACATTTTTCAAAAACAGGTTAAAGGCCACATGTCCACCACCAAGTAAGAACAGTAGGTGAAATTAATAGGTGAAAATATACCAAATTATTAGAGTGAGGCACATGTGCTACTAACAGCTTACTACACAACATAGACTTAGTATTACCCTCAGTAATCTTCAGGTTGTAGCTCTAGAAAGAGGCCAGAGTTCCCAATTTACAATTCCGAGTTGGATGAAAGTTCAAAACTTATTTTTGCAAGTCGTAGCTCGTTTTTCCCAAGTTCCCAGTTGTCTTGAACTCCCTAAAGTCATATTTTGCAGTTCCGAGTTAACAGTTGTTTTGCGTGCGGCACAAATCATGACTCGTTGAAAGCATGACCAATGTTGAATGTTTATCATTTTAAACTAGGAAAAGAGACCCTTAATCTTGGACCACACAGCCACTCAACTGAATAGCAGGCTAATGAATGCTTTACATTGCTTGAAGTTAGCTACTGATTCCTTCCAAACCACTCATTGTTGAATTTGCAATTTCCAACTGGTGGTTTAATGTTTATGTCTAATGGCCGATGAGCACCGATACGTTTTATCTATAATTTCTCTTAATTGTTTCTCTTCATATGACAAGGATTAAAAAGGATTTGCCAGTAGATTGTCGACTTTATTCATGATGATGACGGCTAGCTAAGATTTTGAAAGTATGATCTTAACAGTCCGATCAAAGCTACTGTAGATATAACGTGATTTGACATAATTCTATCTGTGGCCAATGATATTTTTTGGATGGGCACTTCTAATGTAACTCTATGGCAACACCCAATGAGCTCGAATTTTCGAGGTCTACCCTTAGACTTGGCGGTGATGACCCCATGAGTGACAGAACACTGAGCCAACCACGGCGCAAAGCTCCATATTTTCTGCTGGCTTACCCCACCACCACAGAAAGCACTGAGCTAGGCTGAAACACCTGCATTTTGGAGCTGCCTTACTAAAAAAAATAAAAGAGAGACCATGTTTGCATGCTTTATTAACTCATTGTTTGCAAACTGATATTCAACATGTATTAACACCAAAATAACATCTAAAACAGGCAAGCCCCAAAAAATAAATATTTACATATACTGTATATTTTTTGATGTTGCTGAAAACGTGGGGCTCAAAACAGGTGAGTCTCTGCCCCACCAGACCTGAATGACGGGTCGCCACTGCATGTATTGATACCATTCCACTCATTCTGCTCTAGCCATTACCACGATCATGTCCTCCCTAATTGAGATGCCACCATCCTCCTGCGGTGTAGGCCTAGTTGCCTTGAGCCCAGATCACTATTATCTGCAATCTGGTCGCTGACTTATTAAATTGTCACTTATGAAACATTTAGTCCAGTTCCCTAGAGTCAGGGAGCACGATTATTATTATGTGCAGGATAAAGTACACACATATTATGTAATTCTGATGCAGTGATTATTTGTCTGACTCTATAATTGATTCCATCTAGGCAGCACTGTCTGGTAGATGTCTCAGGAGAAAATGGGCTTTGTTCTGGCTGTTTTTCTCTCTGCAAATGTCAGTGACTGTTTCTTGTTGGGCTCCATACATGTAACTACCACTGCAAAGAAAAGGCAATATGTAAGTGTCACTAACCACATTTCCATCCACAGTTTTTAATGTGAGTAGTCATATCAAAGATTTTATAGACCAGAGCCTGTCGTTTCCAATTGGAGTAAATTAATCATAGTGGGCAGAACAATCAAGGAGGTGGGTGGAGCCAAGCACGACCTAGTGAGATCCTACTGGCCCGTTCCAGCATTTACGAGCATATTTCCATTAGGGAATGCCTACTCTGAAGTTCGCAGGCCTATTAGCTACCATCGATTCCCTTTCCGTTTGTTTTGGGTTATTGGGTAATTGGGTACACCTGTTTTGTATTAGGGTTTGTTTGTAGGGTATTTAAGGGCACTAGGCCCGCTGGGTATTTGTGCAGGCTTGTTTGTGTTACTCTGTGTTTGATGGTGTGAGTTATTCGTGTATTTATTCTCCGGACTATTTTGTCCTGTTGTTTGGACTGGCAACTTATATACGCCCTGTGTTGGCGTGACTCTTTTGTTGCGCTGGGGAATACATTTGAAAGAAAGACTGAACCCTGCTCTCTGCGCCTGATTTCACCCACCACTCCTAGTTGATCGTAACAGAAGCCCACACCACTGAAATGTGATCAGCAGGAGCAGCGACCACCCCTCTCCCCACTATGGAGGAGCGCGTCCATCACCACACAGCGGTCCTCCATCAGATTGGTACCGCGATGGACCAGATGATGGAGAGGATGGAACGATGGGAGAGGAGTGGTCTACCGACGTCTACCCCAGCTCCCCCACTGCCGACACCACCTACTCCACCTACGTCGTCCTCTGGGTCCGGCGCACTGCGTATCTCCCCCCCGAGGGAGTACGATGGAGCGGCTGCTGGGTGCCAGGGATTTTTGCTCCAGCTAGAGCTCTACCTAGGCTACCGTGCGTCCGGATCCCTCGGGTGAGGAGAGTGTGAGCCTCTTCGTCTCCTGTTTAACGGGCAGGGCCCTGGTCTGGGCTAACGCGGTCTGGAACAGTCCAGACTCGGCTCGGGACAACTACCTGGAGATCACCCGCCGTTTCCGAGCTGTGTTCGATCATCCACCAGAGGGTAAAGTGGCGGGTGAGCGACTGTTCCACCTCAGACAGGAGACGAGGAGCGCACAGGACTTCGTGTTGGAGTTTAGGACCCTAGCTGCTGGTGCTGGGTGGAATGACAGGGCCCTGATAGTTTTTTTTTTTTTTCACCTTTATTTAACCAGGTAGGCTAGTTGAGAACAAGTTCTCATTTGCAACTGCGACCTGGCCAAAATAAAGCATAGCAGTGTGAACAGACAACACAGAGTTACACATGGAGTAAACAATTAACAAGTCAATAACACACAGTAGAAAAAAATGGGCAGTCTATATACAATGTGTGCAAAAGGCATGAGGAGGTAGGCGGATAATACAATTTTGCAGATTAACACTGGAGTGATAAATGATCAGATGGTCACGTACAGGTAGAGATATTGGTGTGCAAAAGAGCAGAAAAGTAAATAAATAAAAAACAGTATAAAAACAGTATGGGAATGAGGTAGGTGAAAATGGGTGGGCTATTTACCAATAGACTATGTACAGCTGCAGCGATCGGTTAGCTGCTCGGATAGCTGATGTTTGAAGTTGGTGAGGGAGATAAAGTCTCCAACTTCAGCGATTTTTGCAGTTCGTTCCAGTCACAGGCAGCAGAGTACTGGAACGAAAGGCGGCCAAATGAGGTGTTGGCTTTAGGGATGATCAGTGAGATACACCTGCTGGAGCGCGTGCTACGGATGGGTGTTGCCATCGTGACCAGTGAACTGAGATAAGGCGGAGCTTTACCTAGCATGGACTTGTAGATGACCTGGAGCCAGTGGGTCTGGCGACGAATATGTAGTGAGGGCCAGACAACTAGAGCATACAAGTCGCAGTGGTGGGTGGTATAAGTTGCTTTAGTGACAAAACGGATGGCACTGTGATAGACTGCATCCAGTTTGCTGAGTAGAGTGTTGGAAGCATTTTGTAGATGACATCGCCGAAGTCGAGGATCGGTAGGCTAGTCAGTTTTACTAGGGTAAGCTTGGCGGCGTGAGTGAAGGAGGCTTTGTTGCGGAATAGAAAGCCGACTCTTGATTTGATTTTCAATTGGAGATGTTTGATGTGAGTCTGGAAGGAGAGTTTGCAGTCTAGCCAGACACCTAAGTACTTATAGATGTCCACATATTCAAGGTCGGAACCATCCAGGGTGGTGATGCTAGTCGGGCATGCGGGTGCAGGCAGCGATCGGTTGAAAAGCATGCATTTGGTTTTACTCGCGTTTAAGAGCAGTTGGAGGCCACGGAAGGAGTGCTGTATGGCATTGAAGCTCGCCCTCCCTACCACTGAGGAAGTACAGCTCCCGCTCAGCCCAGTCAAAACTGTTCGCTGCCCTGGCCCCCCAATGGTGGAACAAACTCCCTCACGACGCCAGGACAGCGGAGTCAATCACCACCTTCCGGAGACACCTGAAACCCCACCTCTTTAAGGAATACCTAGGATAGGTTAAGTAATCCCTCTCACCCCACCCCCCCTAAGTTTTAGATGCACTATTGTTAAGTGACTGTCCCACTGGATGTCATAAGGTGAATGCACCAATTTGTAAGTCGCTCTGGATAAGAGCGTCTGCTAAATGACTTAAATGTAAATGTAATGTAAATGTAGATAGCACAGTGTCCAATGACGGGCCAAAAGTATATAGAATGGTGTCGTCTGCATAGAGGTGGATCAGGGAATCGCCCGCAGCAAGAGCAACATCATTGCCGGTGTAGTCTCCGGGAGGATATCCGCCGGGAGCTAGCTTGCAGGGACACAACTCTCTCCCTGGATGAACTAATAGACATGTCTATTCGATTGGACAACATGCTAGCTGCCTGCAGGCGTTCAGAAGGGTTCCTGTTAATTCCACCTTCCAGCTCTCCCACTCCCACTCCGATGGAGTTGGGAGGAGCTGCATCTAGGGGGATCAGAGGGGGGCTCCTCCTGCTCCTATTGTGGACGGAGAGGACACACTTCGGACCGGTGTTCGAGGAGTCCCTCTGGGAGTCGAGAGGGTCGGCGGAACACTCCTCGGCCACCCCAGGTGACAGGTTGGTCACATGTTTTTGTTAATTTTTTTTCCTGCGTTTTTCCACTCTCTTCAGCATAAGGCGCTAGTCGATTCAGGCGCAGCTGGGAGTTTTATCGATCGTGGACTCGCCCGTAAATTGTGTATTCTGTTAGTGCAGATAGACCCACCTGTCCCCGTGCACTCCTTAGATAGCCGACCGTTAGGGTCAGGGCTGGTCAGAGAGGCCACGATTCCGCTGGACATGGTAACGCAGGGGAATCATAGGGAGAGGATCAGTTTCTACCTTATTGATTCACCTGGGTTTCCGGTGGTGTTGGGGGTTCCCTGGCTGGCTATTCACAATCCCCGTATTTCCTGGAAACAGAGGGCTCTTAAGGGGTGGTCAGACGAGTGTTCAGAGAGGTGTATAGGAGTTTCCATCGGTGCCAGAACGGTGGAGAGTCCAGACCAGGTTTCCACCGTGCGCATTCCCCCAGAATATGCCGATTTGGCTATCGCTTTTAGTAAGAAGAGGGCGACCAAATTACCACCCCATCGACGGTGGGATTGCGTGATAAACCTCCAGATGAACGCTGCATTTCCCCGGATTCATGTGTACCCGCTGTCACAGGAGGAGACACTGGCTATGGAAACATATGTCACGGAAGCTCTGAGACAGGGGTACATTCGGCCCACCATGTCACCCGTCTCCTCGAGTTTCTTTTTTGTGAGGAAAAAGGAGGGAAGTCTGCGTACGTGCATTGATTATCGAGGTCTCAATTCGATCACAGTGGGTTTTAGTTATCCGCTACCTCTCATCGCTACGGCGGTGGAATCATTCCACGGAGCGCGTTTCTTCACAAAACTGGACCTCAGGAGCGCGTATAATCTGGTGCGTATTCGGGAAGGAGACGAGTGGAAAACAGCATGCCGTATGGGTTGAAGAATGCTCCAGCCGTCTTCCAATCCTTTGTAGATGAGATTCTCAGGGACTTGCACGGGCAGGGTGTGGTAGTCTATATTGATGACATCTTGATTTATTCTACCACACGCGCCGTGCATGTTTCCCTGGTGCGCAGCGTTCTTGGGCGACTGCTGGAGCATGACCTATACGTCAAGGCTGAGAAATGTGTGTTCTCCAAACCAGCCGTTTCCTTCCTGGGTTATCGCATTTCCAGCTCGGGGGATGCTGATG
This sequence comes from Oncorhynchus gorbuscha, assembly GCF_021184085.1. Lineage (NCBI taxonomy): Eukaryota > Metazoa > Chordata > Actinopteri > Salmoniformes > Salmonidae > Oncorhynchus > Oncorhynchus gorbuscha. The sequence goes on from NC_060175.1 coordinate 51,233,948, forward strand.
GAGTGTGACCGCGTTAACGCCGTGCGTAATTGGCCGACTCTGACCACGGTAAAGGAGGTGCAGCCGGGGATTGATAGGACAGTGCGGGGTCTTAGGGGGAAATACTGGTGGCCCACATTAGCTAAGGATGTGAGGCTCTATGTCTCTTCCTGTTCGGTATGCGCCCAGAGTAAGGCTCCTAGGCACCTTCCTAGAGGGAAGTTACAGCCCCTCCCGGTTCCACAATGGCCATGGTCCCATCTCTCGGTAGATTTCCTTACGGATCTTCCCCCATCTCAGGGGAACACTACCGTTCTGGTCGTTGTGGATCGGTTCTCTAAGTCCTGCCGTCTCCTCCCATTGCCTGGTCTCCCTACGGCCCTACAGACTGCAGAGGCTCTATTTACCCACGTCTTCCGGCACTATGGGGTTCCAGGGGTTATCGTCTCCGATCGGGGTCCCCAGTTCACGTCTCGGGTTTGGAAGGCGTTTATGGAGCGTCTGGGGATCTCGGTCAGCCTTACCTCTGGTTATCACCCCGAAAGTAATGGGCAGGTGGAGAGAGTAAACCAGGAAGTGGGCAGGTTTCTGAGGTCGTATTGCCAGGACCGGCCAGGAGAATGGGTGAGGTACGTCCCGTGGGCAGAGTTAGCCCAGAACTCTCTTCGGCATTCGTCCACGAATATGTCGCCATTCGAATGCGTACTGGGCTACCAGCCGGTCCTGGCTCCGTGGCATCAGAGTCAGACCGACGCTCCTGCGGTGGAGGAGTGGGTACAGCGCTCTAGAGAGACCTGGCGGGCAGTCCAGGATTCTCTCATGCAGGCCAGTGAACGGCAGAAGAGAGACGCTGACCGCCACCGCAGCGAGGCCCCGGTGTTCGCACCAGGGGACAGGGTCTGGCTCTCGACCCGAAACCTGCCCCTCCGCCTGCCCTGCCGGAAGCTGGAGCCGCAGTGTGTAGGGCCATTTAAAGTCCTGAGGAGGATAAACGAGGTGTGTTATAGATTGCAACTTCCCTCTTATTATCGTATTAACCCCTCATTTCATGTGTCTCTCCTCAGGCCGGGGGTAGCTGGTCCCCTACAAGACAGTGAGGTACCGGAGGTCCCTCCACCCCCTCTGGACATCGTGGGGTCCCCGGCGTACACAGTACGAGCTATTCTGGACTCGAGACGCCGGGTGTGGGGCCTGCAGTACCTCGTGGACTGGGAGGGGTACGGTCCGGAGGAGAGGTGCTGGGTACCGGGGAGGGACATTTTAGATCCTTCCCTCTTGAGGGATTTCCATCGCCTCCACCCGGATCGCCCTGCGCCTCGTCCTCCGGGTCGTCCTCGAGGCCGGGGTCGGCGTGCTGCGGGAGCCGCGCGTCAGGGGGGGGGTACTGTCACGAACCTTGCTGAAGATGGTGCCTCTTCCTGTTCGGGCGGTGCTCGGAGGTCGTCGTCGCCGGCCTATTAGCTACCATCGATTCCCTTTCCGTTTGTTTTGGGTTATTGGGTAATTGGGTACACCTGTTTTGTATTAGTTTTTTTTGTAGGGTATTTAAGGGCACTAGGCCCGCTGGGTATTTGTGCGGGCTTGTTACTTTATTCTCCGGACTATTTTGTCCTGTTTGGACTGACAACTTATATACGCCCTGTGTGTTGGCGTGACTGTTTTGTTGCGCTGGGGAATAAATATGAAAGAAAGACTGAACCCTGCTCTCTGCGCCTGATTCCACCCACCACGCCTAGTTGATCGTAACATCATTCTTGCACTCATAAACAATGCCATTTAAAAAAACTTGGCAAAGGGTAAAGACTACAAAATGCAGTCCACTCTATTTGTTACAGATTCTAGTTTGGGAAGCAGAAAACTGTTTGAAGATCAAAAATATAATCTATAAGAAAATAAGCAGAATGTCGGCCAAAATCCATCAAAGAGAATGTTTTGGTAAAGATGAAATGTGAAGTTATCTAAAATTGGATTTGAGTAAAATCTAGACCTCTTAACTTGGTTCGCCCAGAGAATTGCCCTAAATGCGGTTTCGCCCACTTCTGACCCGAAGGGTATAAGACATGTGAGTTAAGAATTAACATATCAGACTAAGTGACCCGAGCTGCAGCCAAGGTCTGAGTAGTCAACGAACTCAAGACGCAACACGAGGTTGAAGACAAAGGAAAATTATTCTATCCATGCTACGGAGGAGTAGCTGCGTCTAAGCGGGTGAATTCAATCCGGACCACCCGGCCTCCGCTCCCCATCGAATCGTTTCATCTACACTGTTTCTTTCCTATGCTGGCTGTCCTCAGAAGACCACTTTCAGAACGAGGGCGAGGAATCAGACTATTAAGCCAAAAGGACACTGACATTGTGTGGACAACCAGAGAGGTGCGCCATCTGAGAAGATGAAACAGTCCACGCAGAGACCAACAGTGGAGACCTTCAACACGTAATTACATCATTATATTCTGACCCATAAGAGCGGAAGTTCGGGGCAAGGCTAGGGTTACAATAAGCATAGCTGATAAATGCACCCAAATGTATATTTCTCGTGACGTGACGTTTTTGTGTATGTGTATCTTTTATAATCATTTTAGCTTTCTACTAAATAAATAATCAACTAAAATTGGTGTGACTCTTGTAAAATCGATATTCTGATATTCTTTGAGTTAATTTGGGAATAGAAACTCAATAACACTCATTTCCCCATGGTGCCCCAGGTTAATGAGTTAATAATTGCCTTGTTCATTTAATCACGCAATTATAAACCTTTAATCATTTGATGAGCAGCAGTCGTCACACGAACTAATACAACGTCACGACATAGCCATCATATCGCAGTAAACTTGGAGTCACATGATGTAATGGAGTGTGGTCCTCCCACTATGACTCGGGAAACAGGTGGAGTTTATTAAGCAACAGTCAGATTAAATAAATTATGATGATCTTCACAGGGTGATGAAAGTGCACAGTCATGAGCTTGATGCTCCTTTCCAATAAATATGAAGAGTCTTACTCTGGTGACATGATGAGCGATGCTTGACTGCTCTTTGATAAATAAAAAATTCTCGCTCTTTTCCCTAATAATCTCATTTTGTAGACTAGCCTATCCATACAGCCTACCTTCACTATATATGTGAGCTGTTGTTGGCTAGAGCACACCTGCCAGGACCAGAGTAGGCACATTTGTTATTTAACTCAACAGTTTTTGTGACAAAAATATCGGTAGGAGTAGAAAATGCAATGTAAACACATTGAACATTGGATTTTTATTCAGTACATGAAAGCAATAAGCGATAAAGTACTTTTGTGTGCACTACAGTGCATCATAACACACTGATATTTATCCACAACAAGTGGAAACACCACTGGCGGGAAAATGCGCATATTGTCTTTATGCAGATTTTAGAATATTCGCATTCAAATCTATCGCCAATGGAAACCTAGCTACTACTTATGAAGTATTGTCTGAAAACTAGGGCTGTCAAATTACTGAAAAATGTAATCAAGTTAAGCGCAGTACTTGCTATTTTGGACGTTTTCATTATATTTTGAACACCGTTGAACATGATAATAAAAATGTGTGAACTCGAGTTAACTGATTAACTCTGACAACCCTAATGAATACAAATCATTTTAGCACATCTAAAGAGGCTATGTCCATTTTTTTACATGACGTGCTAGTGACGGGCTTAAAAGGTAGGATGCAGGTTACAACAAGACACCCATTCCTTTGCCAAAGGGAAGTAGTAGTCCAGCCAATGTGGAGCCCTCCGGAAGGCAAACAAATGGCTTTAAGATGCTACCATCAATCAATATGTCAGTCTTCATTAGTTTTCTTCTAGATATATCCTTAAACAACCTCTGGTCTTTGTAGTTGTGCTTTTAGGTGCTGATATCAGGCTGCTGCCCGGTGAATAATTGATTCAGGTAAATTGGGCCGCTGTAACTTGGAATCCTGCTGGTCTCTCAGTCAGACTCCCTCTATATCTGACTGGAAGTCTATTTTCTGCCCCATATCAATTTTTCATATGAAGCCATTTGTCCTTGGGGAACAAATGTCATCTCAAGACTGGATACAAATCTCCTTGACCATCAGAGTTCTCACCTAGCTTTCTCCATATCTTTCACCTGAGGGTTCCTGGAAACTGTACTGTTAGACCAACACTTCAGAGTCTTCTCTAACTTACTGCACAGTGACACATGCATGCTTCTGATTAGTGATCAATAATTGTGTGCCTTTGTAATGATGTTATGCACTTTTACTACACAAAAATAAATTGTTTTACCAACAGAAAGTACATTTTTCTAGAAATACTGATACTTCTTTGTGTTCTAGGTCACAGCACCAATGTGACCAACTGGGTATCGAAACCGGGGCGTTCCCCGCCTCAAGACTATGGTTACTCTATTGATTAGCTCTGGAAGTGTCTTCTGACAAGGTAACTCTTTGTGCATGTGTAGTTCACCAAACCACACTTGACCCCACCTTTGCTTCAACACCAGTAACTGATAAACATGAACTGTGTGATCCAGGTCATGGCACCAATGTGATCCATCAGATATCGAACATGGGCCAAACCAGACGTGCTACATGAGCATGCACTAGTAAAACAGAGAGTTCTTCTCAGGTACTCAAATTAAGGATAATTCCAGATGTTCATGCCCTTTTGAAGTCTGCCTCTATTCAGTAATGGAGCAAGTTGGCTCTTATTTTACTAGGCAATTCAGTTAAGAACAAATTCTTATTTACAATGACAGCCTAGGATTAGTGGGTTAACTACCACGTTCAGAACAGATTGTGGCTACTTGCAAAACCTTATTCCCTTGACTCAGTGCGGGATCATTCCAGGCTGCAGCCATTAATGAGCTTCGGTCTTCCCCTTCTGTCATGCTGGGATTTCTGGTTGTGTGTCTACCTCTCTTCTCTGTATTCACCCACGTTTCATCACAGGATCAGACAAGGGAAGTGGGAAGCTAGCCTCCCCCTGAAGCGAGCAGCCTCGGCCTCTCAAAGGCATGCCACAGAACTGTTGACACGGTAACCCAATTGTGCCTCCAGCAAAGTGTTAAGCAACACGGGGAAAGATTACGGTTAATTTAAAGCAAGTATTTTATTGCAGCCTGCTTTCAAATTAAAATAAGGAACTATGGACCATTTTGTGTGTAGAGCAGAAACCATGTTTAATTCATTTAATATCAATTATTTCCAAGTGCCTTTATTTTATGATGAGTATGGTATATGTTAAATCAACACCCAACATGAGTAATTCTTATGCAAATGCTCGTAGCTACTCGCTACTTGATCAAATCAACATTGCAGTACAACTCATCAGCATTTTGAAGGAACCCAGTGGGATAGTAGGTTGACTATGTTACAGTTACGATACATATTTCTGTTTGAATGTGTTCATTCGTGTTGTTTTCTATGTCTAAGAGGATGACTGTCTATATTCCTACTACACACGAAACACTCAATGTACTGTACCACTATGGTCAAACCAAAACTGCTTTTATTCACTAACAACTCACTTTGAAGGAAACTACCACCATTAATTACTTAAAGCCGGAACCTGTTATCCAACCATCATTCGCAGCACGGGAATGAACACTTTAATGGAGCTCAAAGTGGACTTTGTTATCTTCTCAGTGCAACCTTCAAGTGGCTCCCTAAAATAGAGTGGAGGCAGGCAGGAAGCAAACTCTGAGGAAATCAACCTACTCCAGTGATCTGTCTTTGGCCAGGGACCGACGCCTCCTGGAGACTCAGGGGGTGCCGAAAGCACAACACTAGACACTCTTACAAGGATAGCGTTTCATGACAAATTATGCATCATTCACCACTTTTAAAACTGGAGCACACACTGCACATTCTCAGAAAGGTGAGGACCTGAGATTGTGTTCCTGTTGACATTGGCTCCCTCAGCTCAGTCTTCAGAATGATGCTGAAATAGGCATGTTCATTTATAGCCATATATGTAAAACATTTCATATAAAAACTAAACAACTCTTTAGAGATAACTTGGTTGTGATTTAGTTGAGAATGACCTACAGTGGTGTTGATTTGTTATTGTCATTCTGAAACTACTTCAATTAGACAAATGAAGCACAATTTCATAAATTCACAATGCAGTTAATCCATCATTACTAACCATTTCCGACATAGCCGTGTGAAGAAATATACTACATAATAATTGTTAAGGCAGGTTTGATTGCATTTGGCCTTTTGGTTTTCAGCATGAATAGTCTCCAGCATGTACGCAGCAGAGGCTTGTGTTTCTCACGGTTATTCTCCAGTTTCTCATTGTGTTGATGAGAAGCTGTGGCTAAGTAAACCTCAGCGATATGTTCTTTGAGAGCAACAGCTTGGATGCACTTCTCAGGGTATAAACAGCAATTCATCTTCCCAACTACGTGCTCGGAAACAATTGCTCTTTGAATTCTGAAATACTTTTCGTAATTTCATTGCCATATATTTAGAGAGCTCCGAGTCATGGTTACACCCCATTATTCCAGGTGCACTGAGTGTTTGGAAATGAGGTCTTGGTGCTGCAGTGTGAGTGTAATGTAATGAACAGACACCTTTTCCTATTGACATGCCATCCTTTAACTGGGACATCATGCAGAGAGAACCAAATAGTAAAAACCTAGCAACATGAACTGTAGACCAATTTTGTTTTAAGACGCCAGTTTTCTGACAACCAAAAACAACCCATTTGTCATCTTCAACCCAATGGTTTTTATTTGTGGGTAAATGATGCCAGTGCCGGCTAGTCTGGCTGAAAGGGTGATGCTAGGTCAGAAGGTCTTGAGGTCAGGAAGAAAACTGGGTCAAGGACCAGACTTTAATACCTCTCGGATAATGCTCCGCTCCCTAAAGAGACAATTAGATGGAAAAATGAGAGTAATTTCCAAGAGCAAATATCGTTTCGGAAACGTAATAACACACCACTATGGCTTCAGGCAACAATAGAAGCCCTAGCAAACCACATTCACAGGCTTTCTTTCTCAATCACGTGAAATCAACAACAGCCATTACAAGAAGAGAAACTGAAGCAAATCCATATGAATACGAATACTTAGACCTCGTTAAGCAGCTTTTGAGGTTACCATAGCTGTTTAGGGATTGGGTATAAATATGATTATCTCATTACACAGTTTGTCAAATTGGCATGAGGCGGTGGCAGAGATAGGGCAGCTCTGTGTGAAAGCGAGGCAGAGCATTGTGTCCCCGTGTGTGAGGCTCAGTCTCCATGGGTTTCATCTGCCTGAGAGGTGCTCCTCTGGTCCCTCGTGAAGCAATTTGCTGAGGCAGGTCATAAATTACACAGCCAGTCTGGGATGCCACTTATTAGAGGCGGGTCAGGTTCTGATTGAAAGGTCTGCATATAAAAAGCACCTCTCTGATTTGTCTCTTTCTGCCGAACAGTGTCTGCACTCGCACGGTGTAGAGTTCCCATGATTCATTATTCACAGCCACTTTAAACGGAGGAACTTTGAGTAGTGTTTGAAAAGTGTTTACCCTCTTGAGAATGGAGAAGACCGCCCAGTAAAAGCATATCATCTATATAAATAACTTGGAAAAGAATGAACTTTAAAATGTCTCTTTAAAATAGCAGATGAATCTTAACATTAGTTAGGAATTGTTAACACTATCTGATGATGAATACAGCTAATTTGGCATCGGTATGCTTTTAAATTGCTTATCAGAGGTAAGGTGACTAAAGGTGACTAAAGAGGAAATAAATATCAACTTATTGGTGCCATGGAGTTTATAGCTTAGTAGCATAAAACGACTCTTAAATTGGCCTTAAATAATGAAACAATACCTAACTCCCTCTTCAACAGTATTCGTATTTTCATTCTACTCTTCTCTATGTCATCTGCTAGGTTGATAAGGTCATGTTGCCAGTGAGCTGAACCAGCCACGATAGTGACATGCAAAGTGACAACAGCAAGGTTTGTGAGTTGTGAATGTGTTTAAAGCACAACATGATCACAGTAGACATGAAGGATATTCTCTTTGACAAGTTAGTAAGAGATTGCCCTTTCAGGTACACAAGATGAATGTCATTACTGAGTGCACTTTATAAATCTCTCAGTGGGCGATGTGGGTCCAATAGTCTACCCACTGGGCAAAGTAGTCAGGTCAACATCTAGTTTTGGTTGACATTTGGGTTGTCAACCAAAGTGAAATTCAAATTGAAATACACCAAACCTTGTGAAGCAATGGAATTACTTTGATAAAGTCAATTGAAAAAACAAGGCATGTCGATTCAACCAATATCTGTCCAGATGGTAGCCAGTTGCCACAGGTGATCACAACACAACATTGATAACTCTAATTGATTGTAAAATAATGAATGAACAATAATGCCTTGTCCTCCATTACTGAGAATCCTTCTTTGCTATTCTTGGAAATGTCTAAATGTGAGGAGAGTAATATAATTTGTAATACCCTTCCAGCTATCTTGATATGATATACAGTATGTATTAGTCACACAAATATATCTGAGTTCTTCACCAGAGTGTGTGTCTGTGTTTCTGTGTGTGTCGAAATGTGCAGAGCAAATGGATCAACAAGTAAATCAGGCCAGAGAGTGAGGATTCTGTACTGGGAGTTTAAAAAAAAATCCTCTGGAAATAAGACTGGGTTGCAATATAAAAACATGTATTACTCTAACACACAAGGTTGTATGTAGTTTGGGACAGTCTATCGTAAAGGCAAAAGCACAGATACTGCTCTTCAGACATTTTACAATAGGAATACGGCAGAGTCCTTTGAGTTGTAAATTAGAGCACGAATGTGAGACTAAGGACGGTCCACGGTCAGTGTAATGCAATCAGTCTGGGGTTTAATTTTCATCTGCAGTCAAGTGTAATGGCTCAGTACAATTGTGTGTTTATTTTTCATCTTTTCAATTTAGCCCATGTTGAAGCAAACATGATTATGTAGATGTCAAATTGCACATCCGGTTCTATTCCTCTTTCATTTTCTCTGCCAATATCATACATGGTCAGAGGAGTAAAACAGTAGACATGACCGAAGAACCACAATGAGGAGACACTGGCATGACTGAGTGTTTAAAAGTCACTTTTCTCATTCAAACTACTGGAACAATCTAATATTACATACGGTGGCGATTTTAGCATGTAAATCTTGGTGGGGAAAACTCCCCCAATTTCTTTTAATGCATGTCAGCAAAGCCACTACACAACACTAAATAATACATTAATTGCACTATAACGGTGACAAACGGTGCCCACAAACTGTTAGGGCCTACATAAAGCTGTCCCAACAGTAGAGCTTTCTTTTCAGCACCATGGAGTGAATCCTTACCACCTGGCTATCAGTGGAGCCTTGTCTGGCAGCAAAACAGTTCATTCAGCCTTAAAAAATACATATCTGATATGGTTGACTTTCTTAAACAAATGTGATTTCTACTGACAATTGAGATTAACAAACTATGGCATAAGGGGACGATAAGCGGATAAGAGGCCACCTGTCATTTTGATTAAGACATTAATGAGCGAGCTAAGACAGACATAGTCAATATAACTATTTGTTCAGCAATTTTTAAATGTAAAGCGTAAGAATTCAGAACATGGGTCGTTCTTACAGTGTTCTCCCTGTAAACCAAGTCAGAACCGTAGGATAAATAAAGGGGCCATATGAGCAGACAATGAAAGCTCTTACAATAGCTCAACTGTCCCATAGAAGGGACACCGATCTCGAATATTAACATCGACGGGGCTGAAGTGGAGCTTGTAGAGAGTTTTAAGTTCCTTGGTGTCCACATCACCAACAAAATATCGTGGTCCAAACACACCAAGACAGTTGAGAAGAGGGCACAACAACACCCTTTCCCCCTCAGGAGACTGAAAAGATTTGGCATGGGTCCCCAGATCCTCAAAAAGTTCTACAGCTGCACTATCGAGAGCTTTCTGACCGGTTGAGCCACCGCCTGGTATGGCAACTTCTCTGCATCTGACTGTAAGGCGCTACAGAGGGTAATGTATACGGTCCAGTACATCACTGGGGCCAAGCTCCATGACATCCAGGAGGTGTGTCAGAGGAGGGTCAGAGATGGTGTCAGAGGAAGGACCCACCATAAATGATCAAAGGCTTGTGGTGGATGAATCAGAATTAGTTGGGTAACATAAGTAATTAAGATGTCATATCTGCATAATATTCTTGTGTGATATACTTTTTATTAGAATGTATTTCTAATAGACTCTAGTGTTGGCAGTTGCATTTCTTCCCTCAGCTGGGGCACAGTCACTTGGGGCCCAGAGAGGGGAGAGGTCAGGCTTGTCTTTTACATGTCTCTGGTGCTATGCAGAATATCAGAAAGGGAAGAGGACAGGGTGGAACATTGTCTTCGTATGTGAATGTATCTGTTAAACCAAGTGAAGGGATGGCGTAATTAATGGGGAACCAATTACTTGTCTCCACAATGTCTGTGCGCAAGTCACTCCCTCCTTTGGCATTGGGGGAGGTTTATGGCACTGTCTGAAACTATTATATGTACTTTCTAATGTTGCACTTATCCTGGGATAGTGTACGACCGAGAGGCTCACTCCCCTCAGTGAGCTTGTCCAGAAGTGGGGTCAAGAGGGGGTTTACTTGAGATGGGAGTATCTAGAGTTGACACTTGTTATGCCATTGGATGAGGTAATGGTTCTGTGCTATGAAGTACCAGGAACGAGATTAGAACCTCGTTTTAGGGAACAAACTGAACGATAATTTATAGTGAATGTTATCTGGCTAAGGGATACTCTATTCTCAATTAAAGTCCCTTTGTGAAGTGTTCCTAAGATCTGTGGTTCGTCATGTAGGTTGAGAGGGGTGTATCTTGGCTATAAAAGATCTTTGTATATTTCTGTTGTCACTTTCAATGGTTCATTAGAGATGGCGCATCATTGAAAGTCAAAGGTTATTGCAAAGCTCTTATTATTAAGTATAATAAGTATAACTCTGTTTAAGTATAACTCTGACTGGTGTGTGAAGTTTGTAACTCTCCTCATTTGGTAAAGCAGAAATATGCCACCACAGACTCCCCCCCCCCACTTTGTTTTAACACTGCTGCTACTCGCTGTCTATTATCTATGCATAGTCATTTTACAAATTACCCCAACTAACCTGTACCCCTGCACATTGACTCGGTACCGGTACCCCCTGTATATAGAATCGTTATTGTTATGTAATTTTCTTGTGTTACTTTTTGATTTTAGTTTATTTCGTAAACTGCGTTGTTGGTTAAGGGCTTGTAAGTAAGGATTTCATGGTAAGGTCTAAACCTGTTGTATTCGGCGCATGTGACAAATGAAATTCGATTTTATTTGAAATGTGTAAAAAAGTACTTTCCAAATGCACTGTTCATAATGTAACACTTCGTGTCACTCTGGATCTTTGCAGTAATTACATGAAATGTATACCTTAATTATGTAAACGCTTCTGATAGCTGTGGTGTAGTTGATTATTTCCTGATGATGAAACTGTGATCTACCCTTGCCACATCCTTTCTATTCTGGTGAGTGGATTCTCACTAGGGAGCTGGGAGTATTGATATGCTAACAGGACGGCACAAGAGATAGCTTCAAGGGGACTTCTCTTTACATGAATGCCCCCAGAGTTATTATCCATTATGCTAATGACTACACTGTCTTTTCCCACTACCTTGTTGGCAAAAGACCTTGGGCTGAAATCAGATGGTAACCCATTGCTTGTTATAGTAAGATTGCATGAAAGAGAAAGAGAACGATAATGGTTTAGTATAAGTCAAATGTCTAGGGATTTTATTTTCCATCTCAATACCTCATATCTCTACCTCTATCTCAATAGGAAGAAAATAATTGCACAAGGAAGTAAAACACCTTTGGATATAAGCTGATGAAGTCTAACCTATAGGCTTGATGACAGTAAGGAGCAGCTAGCTCTCATTCTATGTCTGTTAGAATACCTGGTGTCAAGTGATTCAACATGAAATGTAAATGCCTTGTTGATCCTATCTTGTAGCAGAGAGGCATTTCAGATTTGATAATGTGCAAAAAAGGCTTCAAGAAATACCTGTGACATTTATAAATTTACATTAGAAGCCTGTTTTAGGCTTGATGGTCACAAATCACTATCCAGCAGTTCTCCCCTTGACATACAGGTATATTACACACAAATAAAGGAACATGATTGCAATCGATCAAAGACAATTGTTCTTAGCCTTCCTGATGGTAGCCAAGTTTTGTGTTCACCCTTCAAGATAATATATTGTATTCCAGAGGCAACTTGACTTTCTATCAGGCTTAGCGTAATTTAGTCCATTGTCCTCCACTGGCAGATATTAGCATTAGAGACATTGAGGTATTCATACCATCTGAAATAGCACAAAAAAAATGATGGGTCTTTACAGTTTTTCCTCTGTTTGCTTTAGTTGAACAACTTACTTGATTACTTTTTAAAATGTTTATTTGACCTTTATTTAACTAGGCAAGTCAGTTAAGAAAAAAATCTTATTTTCAATGACGGCCTAGGAACAGTGGGTTAACTGCCTGTTGAAGAATACTTGCCTGTTGTGTCACAATTGCATGAGAAAGGTGTCAAATGATAGTTCACTTAGAGTCTCTTCACACTTTCCACTCTTTTTTTGTAGAAATACTGTGGGCTACACATATCACTAAAATGTAAACGTACGTACTTGCTACGTCTCGACCAGTACCTACGGAGGAAGTGCACATAACTCGCCTGAAAGTTGCCCCCTTCGAAGAAGGGGAGTATAAACAGAATTGCCTCGTTGAGCCAACACTCCTACTGGTAATAGCAGAGCAATGTTTTTGAAACAGCTGAAAAGTATAGCCATTTTCCTATTTGAGACTTGTTTTTACTTGAATTTGCAGTATCAGCTTGTTAATGTACATTCTGAAAATGACGCAGTAGCTGCTGGCTGCACTGACCCACTTAGCCTATCATTTTTGATAAGCTAACATTACTTGATGAGCACATGATGTTAGCAACTCTGTGCCTTTGTCTTGATTATAAAATGTAATAAGTAGCTTACAGATGAGAAGATAAACTCTTTAATTGTCTGCACAGACATGCTTGTGAATTGTTGCGTTATTCAAGAGTGTAATATGGTTTGGTTGCATTATTCAATAGTGTAATATGTTTTAGAATAAAAGCTTCTGTCATTGAATAGTTGGTGCTTACTGGTTACTGGCTACTGTGATATTTACAGTCAATTTGAGCTGCGGGCCAAAAATGTTGAATGAAAAGTAACACATGAATGTAATGTGAACATAAAAGTAGAGTTCTCTTTTGTCACCCCACTCCTCAGACTCCTTCATATCTCATAGTGGGAATAAGGTGTAAGGCTAAGGATCAGACACAATTTTGCTCTAAAAGTACATGCCCAAATCTAACTGCCTGTAGCTCAGGACCTGAAGCAGGGATATGCATATTCTTGATACCATTTGAAAGGAAACACGTTTGTGGAAATGTGAAATGAATGTAGGAGAATATAACACATTAGATCTGGTAAAATATAATACAAAGAAACAGTCATGTGCTTTTTTTTTGTTTTTGTTTTTAACCATCATCTTTGAAATGCAAGAGAAAAGCCGTAATGTCTTATTCCAGCCCAGTGTCATTTAAATTTCGGCAGCAGTGTATGTGCAAAGTTTTAGACTGATCCAATGAACCATTGCATTTCAGTTCAGACGTTTGTGTCAAGACTGCCCAAATGTGCCTAATTGGTATATTAATAACTTTTTCAAATTCATAACTGTGCACTCTCCTGAAACAATAGCATGGTATTCTTTCACTGTAATAGCTACTATAAATTGGACAGTGCAGTTAGAGAATTTAAGCTTTCTGCCAATATCAGATATTTCTATGTCCTGGGAAATGTTCTTGTTACTTACAACCTCATGCTAATCGCATTACCCTACTTTAGCTTAACTGTACCGAGGGGGACCCAACAATCCTGTAGAGGTTTAAAGTCTTTAAACAGTGAAGTTAATATTGACCAGCCACATTAGTCATTTTGTGTACAGCCTTACATTGATTTTGAAGTAAAGTGATGTGATTCTAACTGTGTCATGTATTAAATTGTCCATACAAGTTAAACTATATATTTCTTCTGCGAACTAATGCCCTTCCATGGTTTGTCCAAAAAGTCTATTACACTTGCTTCTTGACAGCCAATGTAATGTGAGGTGCTTGTAATGTGAGCCTACCTACATACAATATGTTGAAATTAAAGTTGCATATTATGTTACTGTAATAGAATGAGTTGATTTTCTGCACTTGAGTAGTCCTGAAGCAAAATAGCTTTATGTTTGGACTCTTGTGGCCAATATTTTCCAGTGTTGCGAAATTGACATTTGACTTGGAGATAAGAAACAAATACTTACAGAGCCTTCATAAAGTATTTATACCCCTTGACTTCAAATCAAATCAACGTTTATTTGTCACGTGCGCCGAATACAACAGACCTTACAGTGAAATACTTACAACAGGCTCTAAGATATAGTGCATAAAAGGTATTAGGTGAACAATAGGCAAGTAAAGAAATAAAAACAACCGTAAAAAGACCGTGAAAAACAGTGGCGAGGCTACATACAGACACCGGTTAGTCAGGCTGATTGAGGTAGTATGTACATGTAGATATGGTCAAAGTGACTATGCATATATGACGAACAGAGAGTAGCAGTAGCGTAAAGAGTGGTTGGCGGGTGGCGGGTGGCGGGACACAATGCAGATAGCCCGGTTAGCCAATGTGCGGGAGCACTGGTTGGCCTGGCCAATTGAGGTAGTATGTACATATGTACATGACTGTATAGTTAAAGTGTATGCATATATGATAAACAGAGAGCAGCAGCAGCGTAAAAGAGGGGTTTGGGGGGAGGTAAACACACTAATTCCACTTTTTGCTGTGTTAGAGCCTGAATTCAAAATAAATTCAATATTATTTTATATCACCCATCTACGCACAATGACCCAAATGGCGAAGTGAAAACATGTTTTTAGAAACTTTTGCTAATGTATTGAAAATGAACTACAGAAACACTTCATTTACATAACTATTCACAATACATGCTAGAAACACAGTTGGCAGGCCTCCCAAAAGGCGCAGCGGTCTAAGGCACTGAATCGCAGTGCTAGAGGCGTCACTACAGATCAAATCAAATTGTATTTGTCACATGCGCCGAATACAACAGGCGTAGTAGACCTTACAGTGAAATGTTCACTTACAAGCCCTTAAGCAACAATCAAGTTTTAAGAAAAATAAGTGTCAAGTAAAAATAGATAAGTAAAAAATGTAATAAAAATAACAAATAATTAAAGAGTAGCAGTAAAATAAATGTAGTGAGGCTGTATACAGGAGGAACCGGTACAGTCAATGTGGTAAGGTTAGTCGAGGTAATTGAGGTGATATGCACGTGTAGGTAGAGTTAAAGTGACTATGCATAGATAATAAACAGAGAGTAGCAGCAGCGTAAAGAGGGGGAGCCATTTGATAACATGTTCAGGAGTCTTACGGTTTGGGGGTAGAATCTGTTAAGAAGCCTCTTGGACCTAGACTTGGCGCTCCGGTACCGCTTGCCGTGTGGTTGCAGAGAACAGTCTTATGACTAGGATGGCTGGAGTCTTTGACAACTTTTAGGCCCTTCCTCTGACACCGCCTGGTATAGAGGTCCTAGATGGCAGGAAGCTTGGCCCCAGTGCGTACTAGGCAGTACGCACGACCCTCTGTAGTGCCTTGCGGTCGTAGGCAGAGCAGTTGCCATACCAGGCAATGAGGAAACCTGTCAGGATGCTCTCGATGGTGCAGCTGTAGAACTTTTTAGGATCTGAGGACCATTGCCAAATCCTTTCAGTCTCCTGAGGGGGAATAGACTTTGTCGTGCCCTCTTCGCGACTGTCTTGGTATATTTGGACCATGATAATTTGTTGGTGATGTGGACACCAAGGAACTTGAAGCTCTCAACCTGGTCCACAACAGCCCTGTCGATGAGAATGGGCAGGTGCAATCATATCCTTTGTCTTGATCACGGTTCAGCCGGCCGCGACCGGGAAACTCATGAGACGGCGCACAATTGGCCCAGTGTTGTTCGGGTTAGGGGAGGGTTTGCCCGGCTGGGATTAATGTGTCCCATCGCGCTCTAGCGACTCCTTGTGGTGGGCCTGGGCGCATGCACGCTGACTTCGGTCGTCAGCTGTACAGTGTTTCTTCAGACACATTGGTGCTGTGCTGCTTGGCGGGGTCGTGTTTCTGAAGACGCATGGCTCTCGACCTTCGCCTCTCCCGAGTCCGTACAAGAGTTGCAGTGATGGGACAAGACTGTAACTACCAATTGGATATCACAAAATTGGGGGGAGTGGCGTAATATTCCATTGATAATCACGCAATATACATTTGACCATCTCTTGGACCTTGTCTTGGAGGTCCTCAGAATATTACAAGAACAGTTAGAAAATGTTATGTTTAAATTTTACCTAATATTCAGACATTCAGAGACTTGTCCCGAAGCCACTACTGCTTTGTCTTGGTTGTGTGCTTAGGGTCAGTCGTGTTGGAAGGTGTACCTTTGCCCAAGTCTGAGGTCCTGAGAGCTCTGGAGCAGGTTTTCATCAAGGATTTCTCTGTACTTTGCTCCATTCATCTTTCCCTTGATCCTGACTACTCTCCCAGTCCCTGCTGCTGAAAGACATCCCCACAGCATGATGCTGCCACCAACATGCTTCACCGTTGGGATGGTGCCAGGTTTCCTCCAGATGTGATGCCTGGCATTCAGGCCAAAGAATTCAATCTTGGTTTCATCAGACCAGAGAATCTAATTTCTCATGGTCTGAGAGTCATTTAGGTGCCGTTTGGCAAACTCCAAGTGAGCAGTGTGCCTTTAACTGAGGTTTTACTTCTATCTGGCCACTCTACAAGAAAGACCTGATTGGTGGAGTACAGCAGAGATGGTTGTCCTTCTGGAAGGTCCTCCCATCTCCACCGAGGAACTCTGGAGCTCTGTCAGAGTGACCATCGGGTTCTTGGTTACCTCCCTGACCAAGGCCCTTCTCCCCCGATTGCTCAGTTTGGCTGGATGGCCAGCACTAGGAACAGTCTTGGTGGTTCCAAATTTCTTCCATTTAACAATGATGGAGGCCTCTGTTTTCCAGAGGTCCTTCAAAGCTACAGAAATGTTTTGGTACCCTTCCCCAGATCTGTGCCTCAACACAATCCTGTCTCGGAGCTCTACGGACAATTCCTTTGACCTCATGGCTTGGTTTTTGCTCTGACATGCACTGTCAACTGTGGGACCTTAAATAGACAGGTGTGTGCCTTTCCAAATCATACCCAATTAATTGAATTTACCACAGGTGGACTCCAATCAAGTTGTAGAAACATCTCAAGGATGATCACTGGAAACAGGATGCACCTGAGCTTAATTCCGAGACTCATAGCGAGTCTGAATACTGATGTAAATAAGTTAGTTCTGTGTTTTTTTATATAAACTTGCAAATATTTCTAAAAAGCTGTTTTCACTTTGTCATTGTGGTGTACTGTATGTAGATTGATGATGAAAAAATGTATTCAATTTTAGAATAAGGCTGTAAAGTAACAAGGTTTGGAAAAATGCAATGGGTCTGAATTACTTCCCGAATGCACTGTACTTGTAATATATTAAAATAACCTTTTTTTTGCTTGGGACCACTATGCTTGAAAATATGGAGGGTGGTACTCAGTAATGTGTGGTATTGTATTCACTCCAAACACAACACTTTGTATTAATAAAAAAAGTGAATTGCTTTGCCACATTTTTGCTGTATCTCTATAGTGCCTTGTTGCAAACAGGATGCATGTCTTGGAATATTTGTATTCTGTAAAGGATTCTTACTTTTCACTCTGTCAATTAGGTTAGTATTGTGGAGTAACTACAATATTGTTGAGCCATCCTCAGATCTCCTATCACAGCCATTAAACTCTGTAACTGTTTTAAAGTCACCATTGGCCTCATGGTGAAATCCCTGAGAGGTTTCCTTCCTCTCCGGCAACGGACTTAGGAAGGATGCCTGTATCTTTATAGTGACTGGGCGTATTGATACACCATCCAAAGTGTAATTAATTACTTCACCATGCTCAAAGGGATATTTCATGTTTGCTTTTTACCTATCTACCAATAGGTGCCTTTCTTTGTGAGGTATTGGAAAACCTCCCTGGTCTTTGTGGCCGAATCTGTGTCCGAAATTCACTGCTCGACTGAGGGACCATACAGATAATTCTATGTGTGGGGGACAGAGATTATGTAGTCATTCAAAAATCATGTTAAACACTCTTATTGCACACAGAGTGAGTCCATGCAATTTATCATGTGACTTGTTAAGCACATTTTTACTCCTGAACTTATTTAAACTTTCCATAACAAAGGGGTTGAATAATCAAGACATTTCAGCTTTTCATTTTTAATTAATATGTACATATTTTGAAAAACATAAATCTCAAGTTAAAAAATGTTAAATTCAGGCTGTAACACAAAAAAAATGTGGAGAAAGTCAAGGGGCACGAATACTTTCTGAAGGCACTATATGTTAGGCTACATTATGCAATATGTTATGCTTGTGAGAGATATTTCACCTATTATTTCACTTTTAATATGGTATGCTATAATTAGATTAACGCTGTGTGAATTGCTAATGTAGCATAGAGCAATAGATAATAGCAGACTGTTTATCGCTCATCTTCAATTCTCTTGATAGTGCATGGTGTACAGCTATTCAGTAGCAAATTCCATTTAAATAGATCTAGTTTAAGATGGACCAACATAGACTCAGGGGTAGACGTAACATAATACATGTAAACTGGGGTACATTCCAATTAGTATGATGTTACATTTCTTATTGTATGTATTCATTTGTGCATGTCCATCATCCAATTCGTATCATATGTTCGAATTACAATTTGTATGATATGTTACGAATTGCAATTCGTACAATATGCTAGAAATTGCAATTCGTACAATATGTTATGAATTTGCTTAACACTTGATAATTTCACACCCTGATATGTTTCACCTGTCTTTGTGCTTGACAGGTGTCCAGGTGTCACCTATCTGTCTTTTGCCTGCCCCCTGTTTGGGTCAATAAACATCTGTGACTCTAGCTGTCGGCATCTGGGTCTTATCCCAGTTGAAGTCGGAAGTTTACATGCACTTAGGTTGGAGTCATTATAACTCATTTTTTCAACCACTCCACAAATTTCTTGTTCAAAAACTATATTTTTGGCAAGTCGGTTAGGACATCTACTTGGTGCATGACACAAGTCATTTTTCCAACAATTGTTCACAGACAGATTATTTCATGTATAATTCACTGTATCACAATTCCAGTGGGTCAGAAGTGTACATACACTAAATTGACTGTGCTTTTAAACCGCTTGGAAAATTCCAGAAAATTATGTTATAGCTTTAGAAGCTTCTGCTAATTGACATCATTTGAGTCAATTGGAGGTGTACCTGTGGATGTATTTCAAAGCCTACCTTCAAACTCAGTACCTCCTTGCTTGACATCATGGGAAAATCAAAATAAATCAGCCAAGACCTCATAAAAAATTATAGACCTCCACAAGTCTGGTTCATCCTTGGGAGCAATTTCCAAATGCCTGAACGCCTGAACGGATACGTGTTCTGTCTCCTGAAGATGGTCGTACTTTGGTGTGAAAAGTGCAAATCAATCCCAGAACAACAGCAAAGGACATTGGGAAGATGCTGGAGGAAACAGGTACAAAATTATCTATATCCACAGTAAAACGAGTCCTATATCGACACAACCTGAAAGACCGCTCAGCAAGGAAGAAGCCACTGCTCTAAAACCACCATAACAAAATCCAGACTATGGTTTGCAACTGCACATGGGGACAAAGATCATACTTTTTGGAGAAATGTCCTCTGGTCTGATGAAACAAAAATAGAACTGTTTGGCCACAATAACCATTGTTATGTAGGTGAAAAACTGAGTTAAAATGTATTTGGCAAAGGTGCATGTAAACTTCCGACTTCAACTGTATGTTATGAATTCCAATTTCTTGTGGCTAGGTGGCTAACGTAAGCTAGGTGGCTAAAGTTAGCTCATGTAGAGGTAAGGGATCACGGTCATGGTTAGGGGAAGCGTTAGCTAACATGCTAAGTATTTGAAAAACAAACTAAAAAGTTGCAAAGTATGTTAAAGTTGAGATTCGAACACGCAACCTTTGGGTTGCTAGATCTTCACGTTATACGCCTACACATCCACCCTGACCAACCACCCTACTTTAGTTTTTGCCTTAAGTAACCTTCAGTCTTACAGTACCAGTAACATGTTTGGACACACCATTCAAGATTTTTTTAAATTGTATTTTATTTTTTACTATTTTCTACATTGTAGAATATTAGTGAAGTCTTTAAAACTATGAAATAACACATATGGAATCACGTAGAAATGAGGAAAAAAAGTGTTAGATTCTTCAAAGTAGCCACTCTTTGCCTTGAAGACAGCTTAGCACAGTCATGGCATTTTCTCAACCAGTTTCATGAGGTAGTCACCTATACAATGTAGAAAATAGTTTTTTTTTAAATAAAGAAAACCCCTGGAATGAGTAAGTGTGTCCACACCTTTGACTGGTAGTGTATGTAACCATACCAAATGTAACATATCATACTAATGTGTCCCTTTACTTAATATGTTACGTCTAGTCTATGAGACCAGGTTGTATGGACACATTGCTGTAAATGGACATAACAAAGGTGTGGAATAGAACACTGCTGATTGATAAATGTTGGTGGTAGGCTAGGATAGGTGTAGGCTATAGCCTCCCGTAGTTTTGTCATTCACTAAAAAAGGGAAACAATTTGTCCCAATTTATGAAGAATTAGCCTACACTTTAAATAGGTGGGCTATTATGAAGTCTACACCACAAATTCACCTTCAGATTCAATAGTCTGATGTTATATTAAAATTGTGTTGAGATCATTAGTATAGCCTATTCATGAGAACAACCATTATTTGATACAGATTGTGATTTATACGGGGGAGGGGTCTATGGTGTGGTGTTTTTCTGCCGTAAAAAGCCAGACTCACTTGAGAAACAGTTCGGACATCAAGCAGTTCTGTATCAAAAGCGTGTCCCGGACGTCTCCACTGTCATCGTCTCCAGCATCCTCTTGGTTTTTAAGAACCTTTCCATTCGCCTGAAGCAACCTGTCCTGTCTTTTCTGTTGAAGGTAAGGTTGCATGAAAGTTATTATGTGAATGAAGAATGTTAGGCTACTTCGGTGGTGAATGCGTTCACTCCACTTACAATTTGAGTAAACGCATAGCAGCAGGTATAACTAGTATCGTAGGCTAGGCTACCTAGTCGCACCACAGCTGGTTGATTTGCGCATTTTCATGAAAAACCTTAGATTGCCATGCATTGAACTCAAATGAATGCTTTATCTCCCGGGTACATGAAGATAAAGTTCCTATTCACCCCCCCCCCCCCTCATCCAATCGGAATTGCATTTCAAAGCATATTGTCAGTACATTCAAAATGGAAGGTTATCCGTCGTAGTTTTGTAAGTATAGCAATCGTTTTAATTGATCTCCCCGCTTCATACCTTCACAGTTGGTGCACTAATGCTTTCCAACGCTTCTGTGGAAGACTCGGCGAACTATGGGGTTTTGTTTCAACTTGCATCACATAACGGGGTAGTTTGGTGAATCACGTTACTGAATTTCACACAGCTTTTGCACCCATTTCGTAATCTCTTTCTGGGTTTTCTGAAGTTGTTCAGGTAGGCTATAGCCTAATTGCTGAACATGTCATACTCCAGTGGGTAGCTCCTATACTCTCCTAAAGCGGTACAATGTATTTCTGTTTGAAACAACCAGTGCTTGAGCTGTCCACGGTGCTGATTTTCTCTCTCTCTCTCTCTCTCTCTCTCTCTCTCTCTCTCTCTCTCTCTCTCTCTCTCTCTCTCTCTCTCTCTCTCTCTCTCTCTCTCTCTCTCTCTCTCTCTCTCTCTCTCTCTCTCTCTCTCTCTGTGTGACAGGCAGTGTGTGTATGTTCACGTGTGTGCATGCGTGTGTCGGATCTGTTATGCATATGTACTGCTTTCAACTTCGATAATGGTACGGTGGGACTTTGGTCAACAAGAGCAGTTCTTATTAATGACACCCAAGTCTGCTGTCATGATTGGCAGGAAATATATACCATCCTCCCTTCTGACATGATTACCATAAAGTTCAACCCCTTACGGGAAGGTAAAGCATAATGTATCATTAGCTGTTTTTCTTTCAAATGTAACTCAACAAATTTATTCCATGATCACGCTCTTCAGTCACTTAGTCTGGCAAAACAATTATTAATATACCACTTTGTGGCGTCATTTCCAAAGCAGTGACTTAATAAATCTGCCACGTCTCTGCAGCCCTGTCGATTAGTCTCAGGAGGGCCATTGAGAGAATACATATGGGCCCCCTCAGTTGCTCATGCCCAGCAGACAGACTGGCAGTGGCCCACTGCGGCCCGACCATTCAGCCTGCTCTCACCAAATTGCAACAGATGTGAAATCACTCCATCTTCCACCATCCACAGGAAATGAATTAGAACATAAAATAAGTGATCCATTTGGTCATTGTTCTAGAGAGGAAAATATTGGCCTGGCTGCTTCTTCGCTGACAAATGTATGCATATGATAGACACATGATCCGAATGACAACATGGTGTGTTGCACTGACCAACAGACAGCCTCAATGTTTTTCGTATATATGTATGGGGTGTAATTGTCTGTGTCTATAACTATCTCACCAATGCTACTATCACTGAGTTGTCTTATAGGTTGAGTAGGAATGACATTTCTCTGAGGTATCATGTGTTATGCATGTTCCCCCCCCAGTTCCCCGTGTTGGGATATGAAGCTGCATGGCAGTGAGTTCAGTGCAGGCCAGCAGGCCAGGGCAAGTATCTAGCTGAGGCCTAATCTTCACTTGGGCGATAGAAAGAGATAACACTGATAGATGGAGCGGCTGGTGAGGTTTAACATCCTGAGCTCAGTGTTGTCTGCCGGGATCAGGCCTGTGATATCAGACCGCCAGTTCAGCCAGATCCACTCTCCCTCCACCCGTCCTCATACCCGGGATCTTGGCAGTGTTAATAGCTGCAGGTGTGTATGTGAGCCAGGCTGGTTCTGTATTCACGGCCACAGATGTTTTAATGAATGCTGTGTTGCTGCTCAGGCGCCTGTCAGTCCCTCGCACACTTCAAGTGAAATGCTTCCCTGGCCATCCGCCAGCTAGCCAGCAGGCAGCCAGGATGTTATTGTGACGTGTGGGCTACATTCTCAGTGATGTCTTCAGGAAGTGCATTTTTTGGAAAGTTCAGTACTCGAAAATAGGGAGGAAAGTGAGCAATGATGCTTACTTATATGGCCCTGTTTGGTGACTGGAATGGAAGGAAATGTTCTTGCAATTAGTTAATGATGACTCATTGCCAACTGAATCATGCTTTATGTCACCATTGTTGTGGAAGTGTGGCAAAGAAGGATAATAACACCCTTTTTAGACTACCCAAAGTTATCAACAAAGGTTCCTTGATGCATCCTTAATGAATACAATGCCACAAAGCATTTAGCAAAATTATAATGTAATACCATCTTCAGAAGGTAAGGTTGCACAGAGTAGCCTTCTTGATCAAGAACACCTACAGCTAAAATGCCCTTGAAAATTGTCAAAGGAATTTTTTTTTTAACCTGATCTGCACAATTCTTTAAAAGGGTTTATTTATGACTGATCAAGTATAGACATCATCAGTATATATTTTCACTTTAAGAATCCATCTCCAATGGATTGCGGAATGCCAAAATATCTTGCAAGGATATTTGAAGGAGCAGGGAGAGGACATGTGGTGGGTCTGCAGGAGGCCGGGTACAGTAAAAGAGGACAGACTGGTGACCTTCACCTGCTGATGGAGACTGATTGGAGTGTGGGTGGAGGCTGATCTATGTGACAGGAACCACTGTGATTTATTTCTGGTGCTGCTACAATCCTTAAAAACTGCCCTCAACACTTCACACCAAGTTATTAGAACTTACTGAATAACCTTTCGGGTGATGAAAGAACACGATAAGCGGTCTCCATTTCAGTCCTTTATCTGAAACAGAAGAAAGATTGGCATTCTCCCCTGACACCCGGAGTGACGCAGAGGTTGGGGCAGCGCAGCATTAATTGTTGATGTCGAGGCAAACAGCTAGTCCTGTCAAGTCAATGGGTGGGTGCACCTACGTTTGATTTGTTTTGATTTGTCATTTGCTTTTCTCAGCAGAATCTTTACCTTTTCAGTCAACCTCTTTCATTTAATACCCCTTGGCAGCAGAGGCTCATGAATAAATCAGAGCCCTCACTGTCAGTGCTTTGAGGGAGAGAGGGAATGGACTTATCATGTACTGTACAATTCTGAACTGGGAAGTACTTTCATCTCTTTCCTGCTCCTCCTTCACTAAAAAATACCCACCCCGGACAATTTAAAGTACTGTCTAAACATTATCATTGGAATTTCGTTTTTATGTGGAACTCATGAATAATTGTTGTCCTTGTTTTTTCTGTTTTCCATAATAATACTGTCCCTATCAATTATTTATCAGAACCTGACTGGGAAGCCATAAGTCTTTGTGTAAGGGTTTTGAACACATATTCCTCAATTACTTACACCTTATGTAAAATGGCTGGCTCCACTGTGGTCACTCCTGGTTGTAATCGTCTTAGTAGACATTAGACATTATTCATCATTGCCATGCTGCACATTAACTTGTCTTCATATATTTCCAAAGAGAGAGATAGATAGATTATGCTCTCATGAGATTCATTTTGATTAATACTGTTTGTTGTTGTTGTTGTTGCGTGTAATGGTTATGTAGGTACACTAATATTTGTATGAAATATCCAGCTCTAGATTATCTGGAAAATACTTAGGAAGTTTTACGTCATCAACCCTAATAGCAGTGTAGAAGTATTAGAATACGGAACAAGGTTTAACTCAAACCATTCTCAAACAGGACACAGTACTTGGAAATAAATGACCTCACATTTTAACGCCAAAGTACAGACAGAGTATTAATCCAGCGTCTGCTCAATCCGGCGGTATGCAGTGGAGAAGTTGGAGCAGACTCTGTGGTTTAAGAGAAAGATGCCTGAGGATAATACCCTAGAAATAAGGTGGGAGCTGAGCTTAGCTACATCTAACAAATCCTCTGACTCACAGGCATCAGTAACACGTTGGTGGTAGAGGAGGAGGTGGTGCAGAAACCATGCTGAGGATACGCTAGCTACAGTGCCTTCAGAATGTATTCACACCCCTCGACTTATTCCACTTATTTGGTTGTGTTACAGCCTGAATTTAG
The DNA here is from genome assembly GCF_021184085.1 of Oncorhynchus gorbuscha. Taxonomy (NCBI): domain Eukaryota; kingdom Metazoa; phylum Chordata; class Actinopteri; order Salmoniformes; family Salmonidae; genus Oncorhynchus; species Oncorhynchus gorbuscha. The sequence goes on from NC_060175.1 coordinate 51,259,310, forward strand.
AATGGATTCCATTGATATTGTGTGTCACAGACCTACTCACAATAACCCATAATTGTCAAAGTGGAATGATGTTTTTAGAAATGTTAACAAATGAATTAAAAGGCGGAAATATCTTGAATAAATACGTGTTCAACCTCTTTGTTATGGCAATTCTAAATACATTCAGGAGTAAAAATGTGCTTAAGTCACATAATAAGTTGCATGGACTCACTCTGTGCAATAATAGTATACAATCTCAGAATAAAAAATAATCCAAACCATCCTGTTAGCTACAAGTGATACATCATAAAATGTGGCAAAGAAATGTACTTTATGTCCTGAATACAAAGATTTATGTTTGGGGCAAATCCAAGACAACACATCACTGAGTACCACTCTTCATATTTTCAAGCATGGTGGTGGCTTTGTCATTTTATGGGTATGCTTGTCATCGGCAAGAACTATGGAGTTTTTTGGGATAAAAAGAAACAGAGTAAAGCTAAACACAGGCAGAATCCTAGCTAAAAACTGGATTCATTATCAAAATAAAATTGTATTAGACTTTACAGTGAAATGCTTACTTACAATTCCTTAACAAACAATGCAGTTTTAAGTAAATCCCTAAAAAAAGTAAGAGATAAGTAAGTAAGAGTACTGTTTTCCTTGTATAGTAAGTAAGTAAGAGATAATAATTAAGAGCAGCAGTAAATAACAATGGCAGGGCTATATAAAGAGTCAATGTGTCAATGTGCGGGGGGCACCGGTGTTGAGGTAATTGCGGTAATTATGTACATGTAGGTAGAGTTAAGTGGCTATGCATAGATAATAACAGAGAGTAGCAGCAGCATGGGGGTTGGGGGGGGCAATGCAAATAGTCTGGGTAGGCATTTGATTAGCTGTTCAGAAGTGTTATGGCTTGGGGGTAGAAGCTGATTAGAAGCCTCTTGGACCGAGACTTGGCGCTCCGGTACCGCTTGCCATGCGGTAGCAAAGAGAACAGTCTATGACTAGGGTGGCTGGGGTCTTTGACAATTTTTAGTCCTTCCTCTGACACCGCCTGGTATAGAGGTCCTGGATGGCAGGAAGCTTGGCCCGGAGATGTACTGGGCCGTACGCACTACACTCTGTAGAGCCTTGCGGTCGGAAGCCAAGCAGTTGCCATACCAGGCAGTGATGAAACCAGTGCTCTCGATGGTGCATCTGTAAAACGTTTTGAGAATCTGAGGACCATGCCAAATCTTGTCAGTCTCCTGAGGGAAATAGATTTTGTCGTAACCTCTTCACGACTGTCTTGGTGTGCTTGCACCATGTTAGTTTGTTGGTGATGTGGACACCAAGGAACTTGAAGCTCTCAACCTGCTCCACTACAGCCTCATCGATGAGAATGGGGGCATGCCCGGTCCTCCTTTTCCTGTAGTCCAAAATCATCTCCTTTGTCTTGATCACAATGAGGGAGAGGTTATTGTCCTTGCACCACATGGTCAGATCTCTGACCTCCTCCCTATAGGCTGTCTCATCGTTGCCGGTGATCAGGCCTATCACTGTTGTGTCATCAGCTAACTTAATGGTGGTGTTAGTGTCGTGCCTGGAGGATCAGCGTGGCGGATTTGTTGTTACCTACCCTTACCACCTGGGGCGGCCCATCAGGAAGTCCAGGATCCAGTTGCAGAGGGAGGTGTTTAGTCCCAGGGTCCTTAGCTTAGTGATGAGCTTTGAGGGCACTATGGTGTTCTTTTTGTCCAGGTGGGAAAGGGCAGTGTGGACTGCAATAGAGATTGCATAATCTGTGGATCTCTTGGTGCGGCATGCAAATTGGAGTGGGTCTAGGGTTTCTGGGATAATGTTGTTGATGTGAGCCATGATCAGCCTTTCACAGCATTTCATGGCTGCAGACGTGAGTGCTATGGGTCGGTAGTCATGTAGGCAGGTTACCTTAGTGTTCTTGGGAACAGAGACTATGGTGGTCTGCTTGAAACATGTTGGTATTACAGACTCAGACAGGAGAGGCTGAAAATGTCAGTGAAGACACTTACGAGCTGGTCATGCTCGGAGTACACGTCCTGGTAATCCGTCTGGCCCAGCGGTCTTGTGAATGTTGACCTGTTTAAAGGTCTTACTCACATCGTCGGTGGAGAGCGTGATCACACAGTCATTTGGAACAGCTGATGCTCTCTTGCATGTTTCAGTGTTCCTTGCCTCGAAGCGAGCATAGAAGTTACTTAGCTCGTCTGGTCGGCTCGTGTCACTGGGCAGCTCTCGGCTGTGCTTCCCTTTGTAGTCTGTAATAGTTTGCAAGCTGTGCCACATCCGATGAGTGTTGGAGCTGGTGTAATACGATTCAATCTTAGTCCTGTATTGATGCTTTGCCTGTTTGATGGGACGTTGGAGGGCATAGCGGGATTTCTTATAAGCTTCTGTGTTAGAATCCTTGAAAACGGCATCTCTACCCTTTAGCAAATGTTGCCTGTAATCCATGGCTTCTGATTACGGTGTGTAGTTACGGTCACTTTGGGGACGACGTCCTCAATGCACTTATTGATAAAGCCAATGACTGGTGTAGTGTACTCCTTAATGCCATCGGAAGAATCCCTTAACATATTCCAGTCTGTGCAAGCAAAACAGTCCTGTAGTTTAGCATCTGCTTCATCTGATCACTTTTTTATAGACCGAGTAACTGGTGCTTCCTACTGAAATTTTTTGCTTGTAAGCAGGAATTAAAAGGATACAGTTTCGGTCAGATTTGTCAAATGGAGGGCGAGGAAGAGCTTTTTGTACACATCTCTGTCTTTCTGTGGTTTCACATTTAACATGCTGATATAAATGAGGTAGAACTGATTTAAATTTCCCTGCATTAAAGTCCCCGGCCACTAGCAATGCCGCCTCTGGATGAGCGTTTTCCTGTTTGCTTATTGGGGAATACACCTCATCGGGTGTGGTTTTAGTGCCAGCCTCTGTCTGTAGTGGTATGCAGACAGCTACGAAATATACAGATGAAAACTCTGTAGGTAGATAGTGTGGTCTACAGCTTATCATAAGATTCTCTACCTCAGGCGAGCAGCACCCTGTGACTTCCTTACATATCGTGCACCAGCTATTGTTAACAAATATGCATAGGCCCCTGCCCTGTGTCTTACCAGAGGTTGCTGTTCTGTCCTGTCAATAGAGTGTATACCCCACCAGCTGTATGTTCTTAATGTTGTCGTTTAGCCACAACTCAGTGAAACATAAGATTTTATCGTTTTTAATGTCACATTGGTAGGATATACGTGCTTTCATTTCGTCCCATTTATTTTCCAGCGATTGAACGTTGGCTAGCAGAATGGAAGGGAAGGGCAGGTTAGCCACTTGTCATCTTTTTCCGCAAAACCTACGTTTCCTTTTCCAGCGATTCATGGGGATCTGGGCCTGGTCGGGTGTCTGTAGTATATCCCTAGCATACGACTCATTGAAGAAAAACTCCTGCTTAACTTCTTGGATATAGGGGGCGCTATTTTAATTTTTGGATGAAAAACGTTCCCGTTTTAAACAAGATACGAAAAGATGCTCAACTATGCATATAATTGACAGCTTTGGAAAGAAAACACTCTGACGTTTCCAAAACTGCAAAGATATTGTCTGTGAGTGCCACAGAACTGATGTTACAGGCGAAACCCAGATAAAAATCCAATCAGGAAGTGCCGCATTTTTTGAAAACGCCTTATGCAAATGACTCCTCATATGGCTGAGAAGGAGCTAGGAGTCAACTTACGTTTTCCACGTTTTCCCCAAGGTGTCTGCAGCATTGTGACGTCTTTTTAGGCATTTCCATTGGAGAATGGCTGTAAGAGACCATATAGGGCGAGTGGACGCATGGTGTCTCCCGGAGAAAACGTTGCGTAAAATACTGAGGTAGCCATTTTTCCAATAGTTTCTTATGAGAAACCAACTGCCTCCACGGATATATTATTGAATACATATGTTAAAAACACTTTGAGGATGGATCCTAAACAACATTTACAGTGTTTCCGTCGATAATTATGTAGCAAATTTTGAAAAAAGTTTGGCGTTATAGTTGAAGTATTTTCAGTTGATTTCCCAGCCAAGCAGGATGAACAAACGTGACGTTTTTCACCTACAAAAATATTATTTTTGGCAAAAAGTAACATTTGCTATCTAACTGGGAGTCCCCTGAGTGAAAGCATCTGAAGTTCTTCAAAGGTAAATGATTTAATTTGGTTGCTTTTCTTATTTTTGTGAAAATGTTGCCTGCTGCCAGCACAGCCTAGCATTGCATTATGCCATGCTAAACTTACACAAATGCTTGCCTAGCGTTGGCTGTAACGCACATTTTGAAAATCTGAGATGACAGTGTTGTTAACAAAAGGCTAAGCTTGTGTTTCAATATATTTATTTAATTTCATTTGCGATTTTCATGAATAGGAAACATTGTGTTATGGTAATGCGCTTGAGGCTATGATTACGCTCCCGGATACGGGATTGCTCGTCGCTAGAGGTTAAGCCAGTACATGTCCAGGCCCGTCTGAAGCTTGCTAGAGAGCATTTGGATGATCCAGAAGAAAAATGAGAGAATGTCATATGGTCAGATGAAACCAAAATAGAACTTTTTGGTAAAAACTCAACTCGTCGTGTTTGGAGGACAAAGAATGCTGAGTTGCATCCAAAGAACACCATACCTACTGTGAAGCATGGGGGTGGAAACATCATGCTTTGGGGCTGTTTTTCTGCAAAGGCACCAGGACGACTGATCCGTGTAAAGGAAAGAATGAATGGGGCCATGTATCGTGAGATTTTGAGTGAAAACCTCCTTCCATCAGCAAGGGCATTGAAGATGAAACGTGGCTGGGTCTTTCAGCATGACAATGATCCCAAACACACTGCCCGGGCAACGAAGGAGTGGCTTTGTAAGAAGCATTTCAAGGTCCTGGAGTGGCATAGCCAGTCTCCAGATCTCAACCCCATAGAACATCTTTAGAGGGAGTTGAAAGTCTGTGTTGCCCAGCAACAGCCCCAAAACATCACTGTTCTAGAGGAGATCTGCATGGAGGAATGGGCCAAAATAGCAGCAACAGTGTGTGAAAACCTTGTGAAGACTTACAGAAAACGTTTGACCTCTGTCATTGCCAACAAAGGGTATATAACAAAGTATTGAGATAAACTTTTGTTATTGACCAAATACTTATTTTCCACCATAATTTGCAAATAAATTCATTAAAAATCCTACAATGTGATTTTCTGGATTTTTCTTCTCTCATTTTGTCTGTCATAGTTGAAGTGTACCTATGATGAAAATGACAGGCCTCTCTCATCTTTTTAAGTGGGAGAACTTGCACAATTGGTGGCTGACTAAATACTTTTTTGCCCCACTGTATATACTGTAACAGAGACTCGACTGAGTCCAGGGCCACCTGCATCAGCCTAAAAGAGGACCTGCGTGTTGGCATGTCACGCAAGACAGATACTGCACAAACCCTCGCAGCTTATATTATAATAGTAGAAATTTCCAGTTAAACAGAAATCTAAAACGTCATGTAGAATTTATGTCTTCAAAAAGTTTCAAGTATAAGTTTGATGTTCACCGGGGTAGTGACTTGGGCTGAAGTACAGTTTTTGAGACTTGGAGACTTCCTTTCAGAGGAATGTCTCAGAGGATTAATATGTATTCTGGAAATTGAGTTTTGGTCAAGGCTCCCAAGGCAGTCAGATCGGGGCTGAATAATCTTTGGAGCTTGTACATACAAACCATTGTGTTTTGTGATTGCTTCTTCTAGTAGCAAATACAGAGCACATTTTTGTCTCTGCTCTCTTAATTGTTGACAAATCAATTTCATAGACCTAACATACATTCAGAAACATATTATGGGTAATGTTTACAAATACTGTACATAAGTACATGTCTAACTTGGGCGAATAAACATTTTTAGTTTGCATTTAAAGTTTTTTTTAAGTAAACAAAAACACATGTCAAATATCAAATAACCTCAACTCCCATAGCTCTCAATCTTCCTGTATGCATAATCAGATTTACACTTCTACACTTTCTCTCTCCATACTCTTCTGCGGTTTTGCATATTCCACTCCTTCATCTTTGAAATCCTACCTCCTGTCAGTAATTTCACCATCCACCTGCAAGATGAGGAATTTCACAGGTGCTTCTTTGAGCAGTGTAAGACAGTTTTTTTCATTTTATTTCAGTGTGACGTGCAGAATTCCAAACTTATTTTCGGGTATGTCTCAGGGTTTGCCACTTGCATTGTCCCAAGTATAGCCCAGTAGCAGCACCAGTAGCATGGCAGCGTTGTGTTACTCTCTGTATTGCTGTATTGTAATATATGCCAGTGTCACACCATTGCCTCATACTTCTTTCAACCAGTTTTTGGTCTGGAGCTTGAAGTCATGAGCTCTGCTGGTCGGCTACTGTGTAGAAACCTAGCAATGCAAAAGGCCTGGTCTACCCTAGAAAGCTTATCTAAATTACGATCGCAAGAACTGCCAAACAGCATTTTTTTAAAAACAGCCGTTTTTGGCCTCTAAAATAAGTTTCATCCCAACAGTGAATTATTTGAACTTCACTACAAATTAAGATAGATCGGGTCATAAGATCTATTCTGACTAATGCATGTGTCATCACACAGGACCACTTGCTGACACAGACCAATCACAAGGAGGCATTAAGGCTGACTCTCTCAGGCAGGATTAAAATGACTACATTGACCATGATCCTTTGCTAGTTAGGGCCACTTTCACCATGATCCTTAGCGATTGTTTCGTGCCATTCAGCTCCATTCAGCAATATGGCGCACTTCAAATTCAAATACTTCTGGCTTCATCCGCCATCAGGAGTTTTCCATAGGAATATGTTGATGACGTCAGCGCTGTCACTATCTACTGGTTTTAATGTCAATGGTTTCAGTACACTATTTCTGGCAGTGTGCCTCCAGTTGCTAGAAGGTTACATTTACCGTTATGTGAATTTCTTATGCAGTTGTGTTTGTGAAGATAGTATCTGACAGGCCCTGACCTCTGCATACTGTACACTGCGCTGCTAGCTCACACGTTACAAGCACCTCTTTTCCACTTATGTTTCCTTTTACTGTCCCCCATTCTCAACCATACACACTCGCAATAGGAAGGTTAACACCATAGAACTGAACATTACATTTAGATTAAGCAAGATCTCATAATAGTGAATGGTGCCATATCTCATCATAATGAATTGGGGGGGTGATGGTTGACAAAAGTGTGTGTCTCTTTCAGTCTCCATTGTTTTATGGAACTGTATGTTCTACTCTTTGTAAAACATATGCAGGCTTTCAGTGTCCTCTCAGTAAGAAAAGAGAGTGTGTACTCTATGTTGCTTGGTTCACGGTTTAATGGAAATGTGTGGGGTTATAATGAACAGTTAGAACTGTACACTAATTAAAGCTTTAAGGTGATGGATAATTTAGTTAATCACCACGCATAATTGAAGACGCTTCAGACCAGGGCACCAGACTAACATTTACAACTTTTTTAGTTGTTGGCACCAGCCCGTAATTTGGTCGCAATAGACAAAATGTGTAACTGTTTTAGAAAGTCATTCACAAGTTTTTAATAAGAGGTGTAACAGACCACTGACATAGTATTCAAGAAGAACATTGTTTCATTTACAATTTTAGGAAAAAAGGGTACCAAAAGGGTTCTTCAGCTGTCCAAATAGAAGAACCCTTGTGCATAGGGTTCTACATGGAACTGAAAGGGGTTCTACCTGGAACTGAAAAAGGTTTTACCTGGAACCAAAACTAGTTATTCAAAGGGTTCTCCTATGGGGACAGCCGAAGAACCCATTTAGATTCTAGATAGCACTTTTTTTCTAAGCATGTAACAAGTCCATGCAGGAATGCATGATTCAAAATATTTTGATGTGCAACCTAATCCAGTGATTGTCAGCAATATTGGGTCGACAATTAGGCTATTGTTGTTATGTTTTACTGTTAAAATAGGGCTCCAGAATGGTATGTAGTTAAATAGAGATACCTCTTCGCTTAGCCCCACCCATCTCTTTGAGGATTGATTAGAGCATTCTGTCCTAACAACAGCAGTCAAGCACCCAAGCTAACTGGCTAAAGTTGGCTAGCTTGCTAGCTACTTCCAGACACAAACAGCTCGCTGACCATTTTACTCGCTCTAGCAGAGCTGTTTAGGCTATGTTTATTTTATCCAGGGCATTGGTGACTGCAGCTGTGCTGCTGGCAACAATTTACACTTGTTTTGCCAACGTTTACTGACACCGGCCATATTCAACAGGTGTTGAGCGTTCGTAAATGTGTCAGTTTTTCTTTGCTCTTTACCAGCTACGTCTATCAACAGTTGTCACAGTGACATCATTCAAATGACTTTGAAAAGGTTACTTGCATAGTGGAGTCTTTTGTTAACTTCTTGCATCGAGCAATCCCGTATCCGGGAGCATAATCATAGCCTCAAGCTCATTACCATAACGCAACGTTAACTATTCATGAAAATCGCAAATGAAATGAAATAAATATATTGGCTCACAAGCTTAGCCTTTTGTTAACAACACTGTCATCTCAGATTTTCAAAATATGCTTTTCAACCATAGCTACACAAGCATTTGTGTAAGAGTATTGATAGCTAGCATAGCATTAAGCCTAGCATTCAGCAGGCAACATTTTCACAAAAACAAGAAAAGCATTCAAATAAAATAATTTACCTTTGAAGAACTTCGGATGTTTTCAATGAGGAGACTCTCAGTTAGATAGCAAATGTTCAGTTTTTCCAAAAAGATTATTTGTGTAGGGGAAATCGCTCCGTTTTGTTCAGCACGTTTGGCTAAGAAAAAAAAACGATAATTCAGTCATTACCATGCCAAACTTTTTTCCAAATTAACTCCATAATATCGACAGAAACATGGCAAACGTTGTTTAGAATCAATCGTCAAGGTGTTTTGCATATATCTATTCGATGATAAATAATTCGTGGCAGTTGGGTTTCTCCTCTGAAGCAAATGGAAAGATACACACAGCTGGAGATTACGCAATAATTGCAACGGAGGACACCAAGCGAGCAACTGGTAAATGTAGTCTCTTATGGTCAATCTTCCAATGATATGCCTACAAATACATCACAATGCTGCAGACAGCTTGGGGAAACGACAGAAAGTGTAGGCTCATTCCTTGCGCATTCACAGCCATATAAGGAGACATTGGAACACAGCGCCTTCAAAATCTGGGGCATTTCCTGTTTGAAATTTAATCTTGGTTTCACCTGTAGCATCATTTCTGTGGCACTCACAGATAATATCTTTGCAGTTTTGGAAACGTCAGAGTGTTTTCTTTCCAAAGCTGTCCATTATATGCATAGTCGAGCATCTTGTCGTGACAAAATATCTTGTTTAAAACGGGAACGTTTTTTTATCCAAAAATTAAAAGAGCGCCCCCTATATCGAAGAAGTTAAGCAATTCAGCATGCTGCAAAGTCTTTGATTTCCCCCTTAACTCATTGAAATGGTGAGAAGGCGGGAAAAAAACTGGGAAATGCTTACTTTCTTTATGAAACCCCATTTTCCACCACCATGCTAGAATAGCTAATGTTAGTCTCGGAGAGTTGAGGAAGAAATTGACCGCTTTGTAGCCTGAATGGAGAATATTTTATGTATGAACCGGTCCATGGGCAATACGAGTGTATAGCCGAATGCATAGGCCTTTCTTGCACGAGGTGGGCTCAAATTGCAGGGGACCTTAATTTTTTTTCGCTGCTGCAGTAATGGCAGCTGCTGTACACTATGAGTGAATAAATAATAAGTAACTCTCCAGTCGAAAATAAACGTCAGACTTTCTTCTAAACTAAGCTAGAACTGATTTTACAGCCATTTTTCTATTGCATACTCTTGATTTTTCAACCACTGTCACTTAGGAATCCAGCAGTCTGAGACCGGTAGCTAGCTTGCTAAGCTGATGTTTGCAAAGCTAGCTAGCTAGGTACCTAAATATAAAAAATGAGTTTGCTAAGACTATAATAATGTACAGTATATACAATCAAAAAATGTATAATGTTAATTCAAAACATTAAGTTAGTATGCTAGCTAGTAGTCAAGGCCATGTTAAGCAAGGTTAGGAATTAAGTAAACCTGCCAGTTTCAATTGACATCAACAACATAGTTCAAGCAGTAGGACGCTCTCTCATCCATTTATATGCAGATGATACCGATTTATACTCTTATAATCCCTCCCCGGATTTTGTGTTAAATGCTCTACAACATATCTTTCTTAGTGTCCAACAATCTTTCTCTGCCTTTAACCTTGTTCTGAACACCTCCAAAACAAAGGCATGTGGTTTGGTAAGAAGAAAGTCCCTCTCCCCACCGGTGTGATTGCTTCCTCTGCGGGTTTAGAGCTTGAGGTAGTCACCTCATACACGTACTTGGAAGTATGGCTAGACGGTACTCTGTCCTTCTCTCAGCACATATCAAAGCTGCAGACTAAGGTTAAATCTAGACTTGTTCCTCTATCACAATTGCTCCTCTTTCACCCCAGCTGCAAAACTATCCCGGATTCAGATGACCATCCTACCCATGCTCGATTAGGGAGACGTAATTTATAGATTGGCAGGTAAGGGTGCTCTCGAGCGGCCAGATGTTCTTTACCATTCGGCCATCAGGTTTTCCACCAATGCTCCTTATAGGACACATCACTGCACTCTATACTCCTCTGCAAACTGGTCATCTCTGTATACCTGTCGCAAGATCCACTGGTTGATGCTTATTTATTAAACCCTCCTAGGCCTCACTTCCCCCTATCTGAGATACCTACTGCTGCTCTCAACCTCCACATACATATGTGTAATGATGACAATTACAACAATACTGAATGAACACTTTTATTTTAACTTAATTTAATACATTAATAACATCTATTAAGTCTCAAATAAATAAAGAAATATGTTCAATTTGGTTAAAATAATGCAAACACAGTGTTGGAGAAGAAAGTAAAAGTGCAATATGTGCCATGTAAAAAAGCTAATGTTTAAATCTCTTGCTCAGTATATGAGAACATATGAAAGCTGGTGGTTCCTTTTAACATGAGTCTTCAATATTCCCAGTTAAGAAGTTTTAGGTTGTAGTTATTATAGGAATTATAGGACTAATTCTCTCTATACATTTATATTTAATATACATTTGACTATTGGATGTTCATATAGGCACTATAGTATTGCCAGCCTAATCTCGGGAGTTGATAGGCTTGAAGTCATAAACAGCGCAATGCTTGAAGCACAGCGAAGAGCTGCTGGCAAATGCAGGAAAGTGCTGTTTGAATTAATTCTTACGAGCCTGCTGCTGCCTACCACCGCACAGTCAGACTTCTCTATCAAATATCAAATCATAGACTTAATTATAATATAATAAACACACAGAAATACGAGCCTAAGGTCATTAATATGGTAAAATACGGAAACTATCATTTTGAAAACAAAACGTTTATTCTTTCAGTAAAATACGGAACTGTGCCATATTTTGTCGAACGGGTGGCATCCCTTAGTCTAAATATTGCTGTTACATTGCACAACCTTCAATGTTATGTCATAGTTATGTAAATTTCGGGCAAATTAATTACGGTCTTTGTTAGGAAGAAATGGTCTCCACACAGTTCGCAACGAGCCAGGCAGCCCAAACTGCTGCATGTACCTAGACTCTGCTTGCACAGAACACAAGAGAAGTGACACAATTTCCCTAGTTAAAAGAAGTTCATGTTAGCAGGCAATATTAAATAAATATGCAGATTACATTTTTTTAAACTTCTGTATTGATTTTAAGAAAGGCGTTGATGTTTATGGTTAGGTATTGGTGCAACGACAGTGCTTTTTTCGCGAATGAGCTTGATAAATCATCACCCGTTTGAGGAAGTAGGCTGTGATTCGATGATAAATGAACAGGTACCGTATTGATTATATACAACGCAGGACAAGCTATATAAACTAGTAATATCATCAACCATGTGTAGTTAACTAGTGATTATGTTAAGATTGATTGTTTTTTACAAGATCAGTTTAATGCTAGCTAGAAACCTACCTTGGCTCCTTGCAGCACTCGCGTAACAGGTGGTCAGCCTGCCACGCAGTGTCCTCGTGGAGTACAATGTAATTGGTCAAAATCGGTGTCCAAAAATGCAGATTACTGATTGTTATGAAAACTTGAAATCGGCCCTAATTAATCGACCTCTAGTCTCTACCTTCTTGCCTTTTGTGTTGTTGTCTGTTCCCAATAATGTTTGTACCATGTTGTGCTGCTGCCATGTTGTGTTGCTACAGTACCATGTTGTTGTCATGTTGTGTTGTTACCATGCTGTGTTTTCATGTGTTGCTGCCATGCTATGTTGTTGTTTTAGGTCTCTCTTTATGTAGTATTGTGGCGTCTCTCTTGTCGTGATGTGTGTTTTGTCATATATATTTTTAAATGTTTTATTTTATCCCAGCCCTCGGCCCTGCAGGAGGCCTTTTGCCTTCTGGTGGCCATCATTTCAAATAAGAATTTGTTCTTAACTGACTTGCCTAGTTAAATAAATGTTAATAAAAAAAATGAAAAGGCCTTTTATGCTAGTGACGACGCTAACCGTTTAGCTAAACATTTGGTTACCTGGCATCGGGAGCAACGTACGTTACAGCATGGTGAAGGTGAATTCAATTATTTGTTCAACATATTTTAGGGTGTCCAATCAAAAAGCATATTTTGACCAATTGGTTAAATAATCTGTTCATTCTGTAGATTATCCTCTAATAAAACCAATGGTCCTAACCTCAAATCTCTATCATAATCCGTGTAAATTGATTGGATTTCAGGATGGAAAATTCATGTTATTTTTCAAAGTTTTCTCACAAAAACAAGTGTATCTCTGTGAAATGTCAATGGAGCACTGAGGGTTTACTAAGCTTTTTATTTAGTAAAGCCTTTTACATTTAATTCAGTTTGTGTCATGCTAATTTAGCTTTTAACTATGAACTAACTATGAAGTCCACAAAACCACAACATTTAAATTCCTCAAAAGTTATGTCAACAGAGCTCGGTGCTTATTATCAGATGTATTAGGATACAAAATCAGACTTTTTGGATACCATTTTAATGATACAGTGTGTTTGAGAAAGACCCACTGAGTGATTCAGAAAATGAATATTCATATTTGTCTTGATAAAATGTATTTTTGAAATTTCATCACTCTAGGCAGAGTGTGTGGACAGCCTACATATTGCTAGCTAGCAAAGGACTTTCTTCAATTTCTGGCTTGCTAGCTAGCAACATTAGTGAAGCTAGCTGGCTATCTAGCAACATGACATCAATTCTGTATACTGGAAGCAGTGAGAACTCAATTAGACCGTAAGCCTTAGACCAGATTTCCCAGAATCTCTCAAAAACAGATGTCCCTGCCCTGGAAACGAGAGAAAGGCATATTCCCTTTGGACAGCAAGGGCTAGGGGGGAAAGGAATGGTGAATGTCTCACTCGTCTCAGCAGCAGGCCCAAGTAAAACAGGCACATGGGCAGGGCAGAGACTTTCATTAAAGGAATCATGAGCATAATGCACATTACTGTTTGACCAAATCATGGTTTTAGCCTCCTAAAAAACGAGCAAGTTTGGAGTGAGGTGACCACGTAGAGTGAGCAGCTTGTACCGATGCTACCAATAATTATTTTTGACTCGCACCTAGGAACCTATTAATCTTGACACTGCAAGACATGGAGAGGGGCGTCAATGTATGCATGTTATTTTTATGTCCGGGTTAATTCGCATAACCTTTTTGTAGTGCAATCTTATTCTGTGGATGTATTAACATCACATTAACTGGGAAAGTAATGTCAGTGCCACACTCTATGCAGTTCCGCAAGGATGTAATTGAGATCCCATGGGATGGGAAATTGCAAGCCTCATATTAACACAGTAATATCTCCATCTACCGCCACAAAGGGTTTAGAATTACAGCCTTAAAACATAACACCTCTCTCTTGAGTGGATGATTCATTTCTGGCACTGCGTTTGAATGAGGTGGAACATACTGTATATTGATTCCGTACACACCACTGCCATTTGTACCGAACTCATTTCAATAAAACTCCGATATCAACTCGTACATTTCCTTCAGAATGTATTCACACCCCTTGACTTTTTCCAAATTTTTGTTGTGTTACAGCCTGAATTTAAAATGGATTACATTTCGTTTTTTTGTCACTGGCCTACACACAATACCCCATAATGTCAAAGTGTAATTATGTTTCCAAATTAATAAAAAATGAAATGCTAAAATGCCTTGAGTCAATAAGTATTCAGCCTCATTGTTGTGGCAAGTACAAGGAGTGAAAATGTGCTTCAAGTCACATAATAAGTTGCATGGACACACTGTGTTTGCAATAATAATGTTTAACATGATTTTTTAATGTCTACCTCATCTCTGTACCCCACACATACAATTATCTTTAAGGTCCCTAGTCTAGTACTGAATTTCAAAGACAGATACAACCACAAAGACCAGGTAGATTTTACAATGCCTTGCAAAAAAGGGCACCTATTGGTAGATTGGAGAAGAAAAAAATTCTGACATTGAATATCCCTTTGAGCATGGCGACGCTATTAATTACACTTTGAATGGTTCATCAATACACCCAATCACTACAAAGATACAGGCGTGCTTCCTAACTCAGTTGCCGGAGAGGAAGGAAACCACTCAGGGATTTCACCATGAGGCTAATGGTGACTTTAAAACAGTTTACAGAGTTTAATGGCTGTGATCGGAGAACTGAGGATGGATCAACAACATTGTAGTTACTCCACAATATTAACCTACTTGACAGAGTGAAAAGAGGGAAGCCTGTACATAATACAAATATGACAAAATATGCATCATGTTTGCAATAAGGTACTAAAGTAATTCTGCAGAAAATGTGTCAAAGCAATTCACTTTTTGCCCAGAATACAAAGCTTTATGTTTGGGGCAAATCCAATACAAGATGTTAATGAGTACCACACTCCATATTTTCAAGCATAGTAGTGGCTGCATCATGTTATGGGTCTGCTTGTAATCGTTAAGGACTGGTGAGTTTTTCAGGATTAAAAATAAATGGAATAAAACTAAGCACAAGCTATATCTTACAGGAAAACCTGGTTCAGTCGGCTTTCCAACAGACACTGAGAGATGAGTTCACCTTTCAGCAGTACAATAACCGAAAACACAAGGCCAAATCTACACTGGAGATGTTTACCAAGAAGACATTGTATGTTCCTGTGTGGCCGAGTTACATTTTTGACTTAAATCTACTTGAAAATCTATGGAAAGATGTGAAAATGGTTGTCCACCAAGGTTCAACAAACAATCAACCAATTTGAAAGAGCTTGAAGAATTTTGAAAATAATAATGGGCAAATGTTGCACAATCCAGGTGTGAAAAGCTCTTAGAGACTTACCTAGACAGAATATTTTAGATTTTAGATTCTTCAAAGTAGAATGACAGCTTTGCACACTCTTGGCATTCTCTCAACCAGCTTCACGAGGAATGCTTTTCCAACAGTCTTGAATGAGTTCCCACATATGCTGATCACTTGTTGGCTGCTTTTCCTTCACTTTGCGGTCCAACTCATCCCAAACCATCTCACTTGGGTTGAGATCGGGTGATGCAGCACTCCATCACACTCCCTGGTCAAATAGCCCTTACACAGCCTGGAGATGTGTTTTCGGTCATTGTCCATAATTGTCCCACTAAGCGCAAACCAGATGGGATGGTGTATCGCTGCAGAATGCTGTGGTAGCCATGTTGGCTAAGTGTGCCTTGAATTCTAAATAAACCACGGACAGTGACAGCAAAGCACCCCCACACCATCACACCTCGTTCTCCATGCTTCACGGTGGGAAACACATGCAGAGATCATCTGTTCACCTACTCTGCATCTCACAGACACGGAGGGTGGAACCGAATATCTCAAATTTGGACTCAACAGACAAAAACAACAGATTTAATGTCTAATATCCATTGCTCTTTTTTCTTGGCCCAAATAAGTCTCTTCTTATTATTGGTGTCCATTAGTAGTGGTTTATTTGCAGAAATTCGGCTATGAAGACCTGATTCAAGAAGTCTCTGAACAGTTGATGTTAAGATGTCTGTTACATGAATTCTGTGAAGCATTTATTTGGGCTGCATTCTGAGGTGCAGTTAACTCTAATGAATTTATCCTCTGCATCAGATGTAACTATGGGTCTTCCTTTCCAGTGGCGGTTCTCATGAGAGCCAGTTTCATCATTGCCAGTTTCATCTGACTGCACTTAAAGAAACTTTCAAAGTTCTTGAAATTTTCCAGATTGACTGATCTTCAGGTCTTAAAGTAAGGATGGACTGTTGTTTCTCTTATAGCTTATTTGAGCTGTTCTTGCCATAATATGGACTTGGTCTTTTACCAAATAGGGCTATCTTCTATATACTACCCCTACCTTGTCACAACACAACCGATTGGCTCAAATGCATTAAGATGGAAAGTAATTTCACAAAATAACTTTTAACAAGGCACCTGTTAATGGCAATGCATTCCAGGTGGTGACTACCTCAGGAAACTGGTTGAGAGAATGCCAAGAGTGTGCAAAGCTGTCTTCAAGGCAAAGGGTAGCTACTTTGAAGAATCTCAAATATAAAATATATTTTGATTTGTTTACTACTTTATTGGTTACTACATGACACTATGTGTTATTTCATAGTTTTGATGTCTTCACTATTATTCTGCAATATAGAAAAGAGTAAAGATAAAGAAAAACCCTGGAATGAGTAGCATGTCAAAACTTTTGACTAGTACTGTAAATTAGATATTTTTGTATTTAATTTTCAATAAATATGTGCTTTGTCGTTATGGGGTATTGTGTGTAGATGGGTGAGAAAAATATATTTATTTAGTCCATTTTGAATTAAGGCTGTAATACAACAAAATGTGGAAAGAATACTTGACTTGTGCCACATTTTGTTACGTTACAGCCTTAATTCAAAAATGTATTAAATACATAAAAAATGCCTCATCAATCTACACGCAATACCCCATAATGACAAAGCAAAAACATATTTTTAGAAATGTTTGCACATTTATTATTATTTAAACACTTTGCTATGACTCTCGAAATTGAGTTCAGGTACATCCTGTTTCCATTGATCATCCTTGAGATGTTTCTACAACTAGATTGGAGTCCACCTGTGGTAATTTCAATTGATTGGACATGATTTGGAAAGGCACACACCTGTGTATATAAGGTCCTACAGTTGACAGTGCATGTCAGAGTAAAAACCAATCGAGGAGTTTGAAGGAATTGTCCGTAGAGCTCTGAGAAAGGATTGTGTCTAGGCACAGAGCTGGGGAAGGGTAACAAAACATTTTGGCAGCATTGAAAGCCCCCAAGAACAGAGTGGCCTCCATCATTCTTAAATGGAAGTAGTTTGTAACCACCAAGACTGTTCCTAGAGCTGGCCGCCCAGCCAAACTGAGCAATAGGGGGAGAATGTCCTTGGTCAGGGAGGTGACCATGAACCCGATGGTCACTCTGATAGGGCTATAGAGTTCCTCTGTGGAGATGGGATAACCTTCCAGAAGGACAACCATTTCTGCAGCACTCCACCAATTAAGACTTTATGCTAAAGCGGCCAGACGGAAGCCGCTCCTCAGTAAAAGGCACATGACAACCGGCTTGGAGTTTGCCAAAAGGAACCTCAGACTATGAGAAACTAAAGACTCTCAGACTATGAGAAACAAGATTCTCTGGTCTGATGAAACCAAGATTGAACACTTTGGCCTGAATGCCAAGCGTCACGTCTGGAGGAACCCTTGCACCATCCCTACAGTGAAGCATGGTGGTGGCAGCATCAAGCTGTGGGGGTGTTTTTCATTGTTTTTCATACAAGTCTCTGAATGTCCTTGTATGGCCCAGCCAGACCCAGGACTTGAACCTGATCGAACCTCTCTGGAGAGACCTGAAAAAAGCTGTGCAGCAACTCATCCAACTTCACAAAGCTTGAAAGGATCTGCAGAGAAGATTAGGAAAAACTCCCCAAATACAGGTTTTCCAAGCTTGTAGCATCATACCCAAGAAGACTCAGGGTTGTAACTGCTGCCAAAGGTGCACCAACAAAGTACTGAGTAAAGGGTCTGAACAATAATGTAAATATTATATGTTTTTATATATTTTTGTATAAATTAGCACACAAAAAATAACTGTTTTTGCTTTGTTTTTTTTTGTCGTTGTGTGTAGATTGATGAGGGAAAAAAAGCTATTTATTACATTTTAGAATAAGGCGGCAGGTAGCCTAGTGGTTAGAGCATTGGTCTAGTAACTGAAAATTTGCAAGATTGAATCCCTGAGCTGGCAAGGTAAAAATCTGTCGTTCTGCCCCTGAGCAAGGCAGTTGCTGTTCCTATGTCTTCATTGAAAATAAGTGTCAATGGTGTGCGGAGTCAGGTGCAGGAGAGCAGAGAGTTGTGAACAGACGCACACTTTATTTAGACAGGAGAAACCAACAGACAGACACCACTGCGTCAACACCTCCAGCCAATTGGCAAAAGTGCAAACAGTCACAATAATTGTGTACAAACAAATAAACATACCTCGTGAAATAAAACATGGAATAAATGCCTACCAGTATAGTGCGTCAAAATAGACACGTAACACAAAACAATCTCACACAAAGGCATGAGGGGGAACATAGGAATACATACCGTATTCATTGATCTGGCCAAGGCTTTCGACTCTGTCAACCACCACATCCTCATCGGCAGACTAGACAGCCTTGGTTCCTCAAATGATTGCCTCGCCTGGTTCACCAACTACTTCTCTGATAGAGTTCAGTGTGTCAAATCGGAGGGTCTGCTGTCCGGACCTCTGGCAGTCTCTATGGGGGTGCCACAGGGTTCAATTCTTGGACCGACTCTCTTCTCTGTATACTTCAATGAGGTCGCTCTTGCTGCTGGTGAGTCCCTGATCCACCTCTACGCAGACGACACCATTCTGTATACTTCCGGCCCTTCTTTGGACACTGTGTTAACAACCCTCCAGGCAAGCTTCAATGCCATACAACTCTCCTTCCATGGCCTCCAATTGCTCTTAAATACAAGTAAAACTAAATGCATGCTCTTCAACCGATCGCTACCTGCACCTACCCGCCTGTCCAACATCACTACTCTGGACGGCTCTGACTTAGAATACGTGGACAACTACAAATACTTAGGTGTCTGGTTAGACTGTAAACTCTCCTTCCAGACCCATATCAAACATCTCAAATCCAAAGTTAAATCTAGAATTGGCTTCCTATTTCGCAACAAAGCGTCCTTCACTCATGCTGCAAAACATACCCTTGTAAAACTGACCATACTACCAATCCTCGACTTTGGCGATGTCATTTACAAAATAGCCTCCAATACCCTACTCAACAAATTGGATACAGTCTATCACAGTGCAATCCGTTTTGTCACCAAAGCCCCATATACTACCCACCATTGCGACCTGTACGCTCTCGTTGGCTGGCCCTCGCTTCATACTCGTCGCCAAACCCACTGGCTCCATGTCATCTACAAGACCTTGCTAGGTAAAGTCCCCCCTTATCTCAGCTCGCTGGTCACCATAGCATCTCCCACTTGTAGCACACGCTCCAGCAGGTATATCTCTCTAGTCACCCCCAAAACCAATTCTTTCTTTGGCCGCCTCTCCTTCCAGTTCTCTGCTGCCAATGACTGGAACGAACTACAATAATCTCTGAAACTGGAAACGCTTATCTCCCTCACTAGCTTTAAGCACCAACTGTCAGAGCATCTTACAGATTACTGCACCTGTACATAGCCCACCTATAATTTAGCCCAAACAACTACCTCTTTCCCAACTGTATTTAATTTATTTATTTATTTTGCTCCTTTGCACCCCATTATTTTTATTTCTACTTTGCACATTCTTCCATTGCAAAACTACCATTCCAGTGTTTTACTTGGTATATTGTATTTACTTTGCCACCATGGCCTTTTTTGCCTTTACCTCCCTTCTCACCTAATTTGCTCACATTGTATATAGACTTGTTTATACTGTATTATTGACTGTGTGTTTGTTTTACTCCATGTGTAACTCTGTGTCGTTGTATCTGTCGAACTGCTTTGCTTTATCTTGGCCAGGTCGCAATTGTAAATGAGAACTTGTTCTCAACTTGCCTACCTGGTTAAATAAAGGTTAAATAAAAAAAATAAAATAAAAAATACATGTAGAGTGATTGGGGAATGAAAACCAGGTGTGCGGGGAACAAGACAAAACAAATGGATAAATGAAAAATGGAGCGGCGATGGCTAGAAAGCCGGTGACGCCGACCGCTGAACAAGGAGAGGATCCGACTTCAGCGGAAGTCGTGACAATAAGAATTTGTTCTTAACTGACTTGCCTAGTTAAATAAATAAATACAAATTTAATTTAAAAAAAAAATAAGTCAAGGGGTCTGAATACTTTCCGAAGGTACTGTTTGTGAATAACATCTACTGTAACAGACTGGATTGCCGAGCAGTTTGGGTGCATATTTTGAAGTCTATTAATATGCGCTATTCAAACACGACAAGTAAATCAGTATGTGTAACAAAATTAACGATATTGGGACAATGAATGATGTGACAAACATAATGAGAGTTTCCTTGCTGTTGGGCAGCATTTTCTCCACTGCTGTTTGCTAGTAACTACACCACAACATAAATACTGAGGCAGTGCAGGCTGCAGCATGATTAATGCACTGCACACTACATGGATTTGCAATGAACCAATCTTCTGATGAGCTGCTTACACTTGCAATAAACCAGCACATGCCTGCCTCCAGTTTAGGGCCTCCCTCCCAGTCTTTTTTATCTTGGAATTTGCAAACCAAACAACTAGGTCCGTGAGTGTGAACGTGAGGAGAATAAGTCATCAGTCAGAGAAGTAATGGCTTTGGCATGTGATTCTTCTCTGTGAAGCATGTGACTGTGACTGGCTCAGTCCACTGTGTGGCTACAACTCTCTTGGGCAGACAGAGTGGGTCAAAGGCCTATTTGTCTGTGGCAGTGTGTGCTGTCTGTCTGTCCCTATAGCTTGGCTCTACTGATTTTGTCTGCTTGTGTCATGGTCTGTCATTCTGCCCTATGCCCTGTGCCATTTCACTCTGGCTTTGTGAGGCTACTGTGGGCGCTGGCCCAGCCCATCCATCAACAGAACTCTCCCAGACATCACAGCACCTCACCGTTAGTTGACTCTATATTTCTAAGACAACTTACATCCTCACAAGGTGAAAAATAACTCCTGACATCTGTGATTATTCTAAACCTTTAAACGGTCTTTTTACCGTTACACTTACTGGCCTGTGATAGATTTATCTTTATCTTCAGGGCCACATTGTGGCCCTTTTTTACTTTCTCTGGATTGTATAGGTTTGTGTCTGTCTTCAAAAGCCCCTCTTTGCAGGGATTTATCAATAATGTGTCCCCAAATATAGGGGCAGCATAAAGAAAGCTTTAGTCAGTCTCTCAATGGCTGCCAGGCCTAATGGATTAAGACCACTGCCATCCCTCAGCCTCACCACTGGTTCTGCGTTGTGATTTACCCACAAATGCTCTCTCATTCTTTTTTTTGCCAAAAGCAAAATAGATTTGGAATAACCATTTCCTTTCTTTGCCCTCTTAGTAGAAAACATTTCCCGGAGATGCACTGGCAATACTGTAGATCGACAATCCTGCCATACCTATCTCAACCAGCAAATATCATTACCTGGCCTTACTTAGGTCGGACAATGGTCATTTAGATGACAGTGGGGAGTGAGAAAAGAAAAATGCTCCTCCAAAGGGGGGTTCAGATGTCTCATTTTGTCAATATGATTGAACTCCATCCTTCCTATGTTTCTGCCATGATTTGACTAGTCAGATGTTGTGTTGGGGGCTGGGCTATTCCAGGCAGTGATCACTCCGGTGCCACTAGCCTCTACTAGAGGATGGATGGACTATCGGCAGAAGGGCCTGGAGAAATGTGGCCACCGTGCCATGGAGGGATGGAGAGGAGATGATTCTCAGCATCACTTTGCCCAGGATGATCTCATTACTTTGTGCTCGTGGTCACTTCCAGAGATGAGAGAGCACTCTCTGGCTCCATGCCACTACCCTGACAGACGTGTCCTATGATGACGAGAGACATTACATGCTCCTCTGATGTTTGTTGGTCCAACGCCCAACCTACAGTACCTAGATGTCTTGAAGGACATATTGCGTATGCTCACTGTATCCTCTCAGCAGTTCGATGTGGGCTGCAGAATCCATTAGTGTACCCATTCCCAAGATAGATAGCTTCCAATGACACATCCCCCCCCCCCCCCCAGATATTCATATATTTCCTCCCTGGTGAACAACAAATATTTAATATATTCCTTGAGTATTTTGTGGTATGCAGTAAGAGTGGATAGAAAATACTGTATAAAAACACACATTCTTATCCTACATTCACTCCCCATGCCAGTATACAGGTGTTGTTTTTGTTAGGATGAACAGAAAATGCCTCCTGGGTGGATGTTGAATGAGGGTTGTTTATGCCGAGCCTGTAGCAGCCTTTGACGCAATGTCTCCCTCAACTCCCCTGTCCACCTTAAAGACATATCGTTCCACAACACCGGGGGTTCAGGAATCTCAGTAATAATCCATACCCTGTCACTTTTACATGCACAATTACACTGATTTAGTTTCATTGACCTTGTTATTTACTTATTTATTCTGTTTTATATCCCCACATTCTGTCTAAACATGCATTATGTGTTTTATGACGCACATATAATGCTTATGAGCTAAAAGGTTTGGCTCTTACTGTGCATCAATAGTTGTCTATAAAAAAATATATATGCTTCTCTTCCTGCTATTATTTACATAATACTGCTGCCTTTCATAATGCTGGTGCTTATAAAGCCATTAGATAACCTTTCTCCTCTCCTCAGAGCTCGTGTTTATGATCACAGTGTGATAGGGCAGTTTGATAGCCTACCAATCAATTGTACACACCTTTTCTTACATAATCAAACAGTTTAATTAAAATATGAATGATTGACATATTCCTAACTCATACGGTATGCTATCATATGTTACTCCTTGGTGCGAATGACATACAGTATGATGAATTATAAATTGGGGTTTTTGCATATTAAGAGGTTGGAATGTTTATTTGCGTTGATGTCATTCACACTTGACCCACCTGTGACTGCTTGTCATTTTTTTATGATGTAAAATATGAAGACAGGGAGGCTATTTGAGTGGGAAGCAAGATATACCAAATTAAAGATACCCACCTGTCACCCTCAGCTGGCCCACAGTATAAGATTTTTTTTTTTATGAGGACTCCTCGGTCCTCAGACACACTCCAATACATTTCTCATATAAAAAATAATGTGAGCTTAGACACGACTGCAGCTATTAACCTCAAAGTCATTGGTAAGACAACTTTAAATTGCTTAGTCCCTAATTTCTGGCAACATACAGTAAACAGTTATGGATTTCTGAGTAGCCTTAAATAGCCCACTCAACATCTCAACATTTCCACTGCTTAATGAGGGAGAGAGTGCTTAAAGGGGCAATGTACTGTTGAATGCAATGACAAAGTGGCCTCCCTGGCATGGTTTCTGTAGAAAGGGATGGATCTGGCAAAATGGAACCAATTTGAAATTCATAGACAGAGCTATGGATGCAGGAAATTATAGTTTTAACCATGTTTTGAGGCTATACAGTGTTTGTTTACATGTACTTTGTTTACACACATTGACATTTTTTAAAGCTTATATTTGGGGTTCTGATGGGGTATAAGAGTTAAACTAAGCTCATGAGGCATGTAGAACTTAAAATCTTCAAGAATCAATCATTCATGTGTAAGTCCAAAAATGGAGGTACAGTTGAAGTCGGAAGTTTACATACATCTTAGC
This sequence comes from Oncorhynchus gorbuscha, assembly GCF_021184085.1. NCBI lineage: Eukaryota > Metazoa > Chordata > Actinopteri > Salmoniformes > Salmonidae > Oncorhynchus > Oncorhynchus gorbuscha. The sequence goes on from NC_060175.1 coordinate 51,283,231, forward strand.
CAAATACATTCAAACTCAGTTTTCCTGACATTTAATCCTAGTAAAAATTCCTTGTCTTGGGTCAGTTAGGATCACCACTTTCTTTTAAGAATGTGAAATGTCAGAATAATAGTAGAGATAATGATTTATTTCAGCTTTTATTTCTTTCATCACATTCCCATTTTGTGAAAAGTACCAGTCCCTCCTACAGCAAAGCACCCCCACAACATGATGCTGCCACCCCTGTGCTTCACGGTTGGGATGGTGTTCTTCGGCTTGCAAGCCTCCCCTTTTTCCTCCAAACATAACGATGGTCAATATGGCCAAACAGTTCTATTTTTGTTTCTTCAGACCAGAGGACATTTCTTCAAAAAGTACGATCTTTGTCCTCATGTGCAGTTGCAAACTGTAGTCTGGCTTTTTTATGGCGGTTTTGGAGCAATGGCCTCTTCCTTGCTGAGCGGCCTTTCAGGTTTGGACTGTTTTAAAGGCACAGTCAACTTAGTGTATGTGAACTTCTGACCCACTGGAATTGTGATACAGTGAATTATATGTGAAATAATCTGTCTGTAAACAATTGTTGGAAAATGTACTTGTGTCATGCACATAGTAGATGTCTTAACCGACTTGTCAAATCTATGGTTTGTTAGCAAGACATTTGTGGAGTTTCAGGATTTGGCCAGGGTTGTTCCGGTTTTTGGTCACTAGATGCCCCCATTGTACCTTTTGACCTTTTGTTTTCCCTTGATCCCCATTATTATTTGCACCTGTGCCTCGTTTCCCCTGATTGTATTTAAACCCTTTGTTTTCCTCAGTTCTTTGCTCTGTGTTTGTATGTTAGCACCCAGCTCTAGTACTCTGTGAACTCTTGTTGATCCCGGTGGACTCTCTTGTGGAATTCTGTTTTTTTTGTTCTTGTTTGTTTGTTTTTGAGTATCTTTTGAGGCTTTTTGTGCTTTACCTTCCACCTTGTGGATTTACCTTTTTGTCTTGTGGAATTCCTTTTGAGGTTGTGGAGTTACATGTTTTCCTGAAGAACTTCACTTTTTACTTCATTAAATACACCGTCTCAAGTACTGCTGTGTCTGCCTCATCTTCTGGGTTCTGCCGACTATTCGTGGCTCAGTTGGTTAAGTGACTGTTTCTCACTCCGGAGACCCGGGTTCGTAACCGGGTCCTGACATGGAGTGGTTGAAAAATTAGTTTTAATGACTCCAACCTAAGTGTATATAAACTTCCGACTTCAACAGAAACTGCAGATTGGCCCTTTAAGTGCTGTTATCTGAATCGTCTTCAGTCATCCGGCTTCTGCCCCAAGGGGCTCTTGTAATCCATAACATTTGCACCCTTACTTGATCATTCCTGGTTCAAGTTTGGCTTCAGCTTTTCCTGTGTAGGATATTGCTTTGGCACATCATGTGGTCAACCAGACACACTTCATGACCATATAGGCAGAGTAATACCCAGCATTTAATGCTAGAAATTGCATTACAATTTAACTTCATAGTTGTGCTACACCTTTTCCTACTGTAATAACTTTGTAGAGTTTGGGAGCAAGCACAACTTCCATGATTATTCCAGGTACTGTAGTGCAGCCTGTACGGAGAGGAGGCCAAGCTGAGCCGGTGAATGGGAATGAGAAGTGACCTTGTTGGTCTCAAGCAGCCAGATGGTTAAGTGAAATCAACACACGGAAGGTCAGAGCTCTTTGAGACCTTGTCCACATGGTGCCGTAGACATGGCAAGGCTGGAATGATGTATGAGACGACAGGGAGTTTTTGTTGTTGTTGCGGGATGAAGATAAAAGTGAAAGTACAGTAATAATATTTCATTTATTTAAGCTGGTTTTGGATCAGGGCACCAAATGCTGTTTCTCATACGTATAGTAAGATACATAAAGGCTTGAATGACAGTAAGTCCTAGTATGTGATGGCAATTTTTATTAAATTTTTTACAGTACTCTACTTGTTTGAACACCTCTTAGCACAACAGCTTGCTCAGTCTTAGATATAGCCTACAGGCCTATGAGGCATTCAATTCCGTTTTTGTAAGTGATGCTCCGTCTTTGCATATTTCAATTTAAAACCCAGTTCCACGCAGGTCACTGACTGAGCTCATGTTGTGCGTCACTGCAGTGCCTGAAGAATGGGGACTTTGTCAGGGCTGACCTTGATGCCTGTAGTGCTTCCTGTCCTGATGGTGATGATGACATGCATGCCTCTGACATGGCTTTCGATTCCAGCACTTTGAAGTGACACAGAGGGGAAGGGACTGCTGTTGTCACATCACTGTCCTGTCCTCTGTGTGGTAGAGATGGCCTGGCCTCCCCTGGACTGAGCCCTGGATGTGGCGTTGGTGCCAGTGGTCTTCAGCTCCTCTTCCAGCTGTACAGACTCCTCACTGTCTTATTATGGGCTTAAGACTGAGCACAGGCGTCTACGGTGCTGAGTGCTGGGTAAATAGAAGCAGTGTATCTGGTAATGGCAGAGAAAATGTTGGGTTATACCCTATCAGCGGCTGACTGGCTGTGTGTGCTGGATGGAACTCCAGGAGCTGGCCCTCCATTAATCATATTCAAATCAGCAGCATCCCACTGAAAGGCTCCCCTTCCCTTCCCCTAAGCTCCTCACTCTTCACTCATGCTTATCTTAATATGGACAGATGAAGTCACAGTTCTGTTTGCATATTCTAAAACCATTAGAATCATAGTTTCATCATTCACTATTCATTATGTCATTGTTTTCCATCACTACCAGATGTGTAATCAGTATGTTGACAAACAATGCATCACATTTCAACCAAGAACAATTATTCTATTGCTACAGGCTGGAATATGTCATATTGAATTGTGAGATAATAGGTTGTATATTAACATATGCTCAAGCAAGTCACTGATCATGAATGTTTTATTATATGAACATCGGCTTTATGTTCATGTGAACCTCGATTTCTCATAGCTCAACTCTTTCCAAGTTGTCAGGTGCTCTTAAATAGCTTATTTCCTGCGGAGAATATGCTAAGCATTTGACTAGCTCAAATATATGACTATCTCAAATGTCCAGACAGTAGAACTAACACTTATTTCTTGCAGAAGGAATACGGAAAGTTGTGCATGCTTATATAGATAAGAGTGTCATAATTGCTTTGAAAGCCTGGCATGTCTCATGAGAATTTCTCTGCTAAAACTCGCTATGTTTCTTTGAATGATACTCGTTCCAAGCAACAATGAGCATTACGTGAGATATTGTTTACTTGTTACTTGGTTTTGAAAGTGAATTGCGTATCTTTTCAATTTATTTTGAGATACATTTAGGAATTATGGATAATTTACAGTCTCCCATTTTTGAGCTGTAATTTATGGTCAGTTTTCTAAGTTATTTCCATTTTGTCACAGATCCCTCTGGAACTTTCATTACGCACACCTGGCCTCTATTCCCAGTGATTAGTAATTGTATTACTAAAGTGTGTCTTTTGTTCTCTAGTGTCCTGTCGATTATTGTTACATTTTCCATTGGTGCGTGTGAGTACCTTTGCTGTGTTTTGGCTTTCGTGCCATTGTGGATTACGTAGATGATTACGGGTCTCGTCCCGTGTGTTAATCGTTGTGCGCTTGTGTTATTTATTCGAGGTAATCCTCGCTCTTTTGTTTGGGTTTCTACCCTGTGTTTTGTATAGTGTTTGTTTGGTCTTTTTCCCTGTGGCTTTACACGGCACGCCGTAATTTGGGTGTAATAAAAAAAACTGTTACGCATTCCTGCGCCTGTCTCCTGAATCATTCATATCAGCGTGACGAACTTCCAGAATTCACTGAGCCAATCTATGGATTTCACATGACTGGAAATACAGATATGCATCTGTTGGTCACAGATACCTTAAAAAAAGGTAGGGGCGTGGATCAGAAAACCAGTCAGTATCTGGTGTGACCACCATTTGCCTCATGCAGCGACATCTCTTTTGCATAGAGTTGATCAGCCTGTTGATTATGGCCGGTGGAAGGTTGTCCCACTCCTCTTTAATGGCTGTGCGAAGTTCAACAGGAGCATGCTGCCGTACATGTCGAACAAGATCATCCCAAACATGTTCAATGTCTGGTGAACGGTGGCACTCTGTTCAAAACATTGACATAAACAAACTGCTCACCCACACGATGCCGTCCGTACACGCTGTCTGCCATCTGCCTGGTACAGTGGAAACTGGGATTCATCTGTGAAGAGCACACTTCTCCAATGTGCCAGTGGCCATCAAAGGCGAGTATTTGCCCACTGAAGTCGGTTACGACACCAAACTGCAGTCAGGTCAAGACCCTGGTGAGGACGATGAGCACGCAGGGGAGCTTCCCTGAGACGATTTCTGACAGTTTGTGCCGAAATTCTTTGGTTGTGCAAACCCACAGTTTCATCTGTTGTCCAGGTGGCTGGTTTCAGAGGATCCCGCAGGTGACGAAGCCGGATCTGAAGGCCCTGGGCTGGTGTGGCTACATGTGGTCTGCTGTTGTGAGGTCGGTTGGACGTACTGTCAAATTCTCTTAAACAACGTTGAAGGCGGCTTATGGTAGAGAAATGAACATGAAATTATCTGGCAACAGCTCTGGTGGAGCTGCAGTCAGCATGTCAATTGCACACTCCCTAAAAACTTGAGACATCTGTGGCATTGTGTTGTGTGACAAAACTGCACATTTTAAAGTGGCCTTGTAGTGTCCCCAGCACAAGGTGCACCTGTGTAATGATCATGCTGTTTTTATTTTATATTTATTTAACTAGACAAGTCAGTTAAGAATACATTCTTATTTACAATTTACAACGCTGGGCCAATAGTGCACCGTCCTATGGAACACCCACTCATGTCCGGACGTGATACAGCCTGGAATCGAACCCGTGCAGTGCATTAGACCGCTGCGCCACTCGGGAGCCCTGTTAATTCAGCTTCTTGATATGCCACACCTGACAGGTGGATGGATTATTTTGGCAAAGGAGAAATGTTCATAAACAAATTTGTGTACAAAATGTAAAAGAAATAAGCTCTTTGTGCATATGGACAATTTCATTTTACATGTTGCGTTTATATTTTTGTTCAGTATACATATCTGTCGACAATTAGTACTATGAGGGATGAATTTGTGTTGCTTTTAAATAAAGAACAATGTATCCTAGGTTAGATACAGTTGAAGTCGGAAGTTTACATACACATTAGCCAAATACATTTAATTTGAACTCAGTTTTTCACAATTCCTGATATTTAATCCTAGTAAACATTCCCTGTCTTAGGTTAGTTAGGACCACCACTTTATTTTAAGAATGTGAAAAGTCAGAATAATAGTAGAGAGAATGGTTTATTTCAGCTTTTATTTCTTTCATCACATTCCCAGTGGGTCAGAATTTTACATACTCAATTAGTATGTGGTAGCATTGCCTTTACATTGTTTAACTTGGGTCAAACATTTCAGGTAGCCTTCTACAAGCTTCCCACAATAAGTTGAGTGAATTTTGGCTCATTCCTCCCGACAGAGCTGGTATAACTGAGTTAGGTTTGCAGGCCTCCTTCCTCGCACACACTTTCAGTTCTGCCCACAAATGTTCTATAGGGTTGAGGTCAGGGCTTTGTGATGGCCACTCCAATACCTTGACTTTGTTGTCCTTAAGCCATTTTGCCACAATTTTGGAAGTATGATTTGGGTCATTGTCCATTTACGACCAAGCTTTAACTTCCTGACTGATGTCTTGAGATGTTGCTTCAATATATCCACATAATTTTCCTCTGTCATGATGCCATCTATTTTGTGAAGTGCACCAGTCCCTACTCCAGCAAAGCACCCCCACAACATGATACTGCCACCCCTGTGCTTCCAGGTTGGGATGGTGTTCTTCGGCGTGCAAGCCTCCCCCTTTTTCCTCAAATGGTCATTATGACCAAACAGTTCTATTTTTGTTTTAACAGACCAGAGGATTTTTCTCCAAAAATTACCACATTTGTTCCCATGTGCAGTTGCAAACCATAGTCTGTCTTTTTTTTATGGCGGTTTTAGAGCAGTGGCTTCCTCCTTGCTGAGCGGCCTATCAGGATATTTTGATATAGGACTCGATTTACTGTGGATATAGATACTTTTGTACCGGTTTCCTCCAGAGTCTTCACATGGTCCTTTGCTGTTGTTCTGGGATTGATTTTCACTTTTCGCACTAAAGTACGTTCATCTCTAGGAGACAGAATGCATCTCCTTACTGAGCGGTATGACGGCTGCGTAATCCCATGGTGTTTATACTTGCGTACTATTGTTTGTACAGATTAACGTGGTACCTTCAGGCATTTGGAAAATTCTCCCAAGGATGAAACAGACTTGTGGAGGTCCACATTTTTTTCTGAGGTCTTTGCTAATTTCTTTTTGATTTTCCCATGATGTCAAGCAAAGAGGCACAGAGTTTGAAGGTAGGCCTCAAATGATGTCAATTAGCCTAACAGAAGCTTCTAAAGCCTAGACATAATTTTCTGGAATCTTTCAAGCTGTTTAAAGGCACAGTCGACTTAGTGTATATAAACTTCTGAACCACTGGAATTGTGATACAGTGAATTATAAGTGAAATAATCTGTCTGTTAACAATTGTTGAAAAAATTACAAAGTAGATGTCTTAACCGACTTGCCAAAACTATAGTTTGTTCGCAATACATTTGTGGAGTGGTTGAAAAATGAGTTTTAATGACTCCAACCTAAGTGTATGTAAACTTCCGACTTCAACTGTAGATACTGTCCTCGTGGTAGGATTCCAGTCGTCCAATTTGAGACAGGCACACAAGGAAAGGTTTCCCGAAGCTCTCTTCCTTCTCCTGGTTTCAGAGGGAAGATATCATAAAGGGCTTTGGGAAAAACTTTGTCGTTTGATTTAAACTAAAAGAAAAGTGGTCTGAGATCTGAGCTCGTGTCCACACAGTCAGTTGAGTTCAGAGCACTCCGGTTGCCCCCCACAAGCCGCCATTGAACATTGAACTGACTGAATGTGATTTCTTGAATGCTGGTCTGTGCTGAAAGCTCAAAGTAGCAGGCAACCCAGGGCAGGGGGTATTTTTAGTGTCAGTGGCAGTTGTCTGCAGGATGATTGAATATATAGAAGTGGTAAATAAAAACCCTTTCATTGCAGTCGGGCTACAAACTAGAGCACTGCAGCTGCCGCAGTAGGACCCCAACTAAGAGATGGAGCTTTCACCCCCGCAGGGCACACAACCTACTCAAAAGTCAAACCTGAGGCGGGTGTTTATGTGGCCGCCATTTACTCAGGAGCCTGTTAAATTCTCCGGAGGTCTGGAGATTTGTTCAAAGTAGTGAAGGAGTTGACTTGACTATGGAGCAGACATTTTAATCATTCATTTTCATATAGTCATTCAATTATTCCAGTATAAATATTCAGCAAGTTTATACCCAGACATAGACCTCAGAGAATGCACATGTTTGATTTCTAAAATTCCCAACTTTGTATAATGAATAAAATATGTATTTTATTTTGACAGAGTGTGCAGTTAAAAGGGAATACTAAAATACAATTGCAAAGAAACGGAAAAATGTCTTGATTTTGATTAGGGTTTAGATGATGTATTTTATCTAGATAGCCTATTGTTTTGGTTTGTTTTGACACTGTGTTATGACAATAGCATAAACCCAAAGCAGGAAACAAGTCAGTGAAATGAAACTACCTTTTCCCATGCGTTGTATTTTTTAGTGATGTGATGTTTATATACTAGTTGATTAGTAGTTACAAAAGGCAACAGTCACCTGTTTTGTCAAACTTATTACATACAGTATCTACAGTATGTGAATGCAAGTAAATTCAGAATTTGAAAATGAAAGTGTCCTCCACTTCTCAGTGGTCTAATGAAGAAACGGCAGCCGTCCAAAGACACTGAGTGTACAAAACATTCAGGACACCTGCTCTTTTCATGACATAGACTGACAAGGTGAATCCAGGTAAATATATGATCCCTTATTGATGTTAAATCCACTTCAATAACTGTAGATGAAGGGGAGGAGAAAGGACTTTTAAGCCTTGAGAAAATTGAGACATGTATTGTGTGCCATTTAGAGGGTGAATGGGCAAGAGAAAAGATTGAAGTGCCTTTGAACGGGGTATGGTAGTGGGTGCCTGGTGTAGGTGCCATGCGCACCGGTTTGAGTGTGTCAAGAACTGCAACGCTGCTGGGTTTTGTTTCCTGTCTCTATCAAGAATGGTCCACCACCCAAAGGACATCCAGGCACAACTGGCACAAGTGTGGGAAGCATTGGAGTCAACATGGGCCAGCATCCCTGTGGAATGCTTTCGACACCTTGTAGAGCCCAGGACATGACAAAGTGAGGCTGTTCTGAGGGCAAAAGGGCATGCCACTCAATATTAGGAAGGTGTTTCTAATGTTTTGTACACTCACTGTATACCAGTTGTTTGTTGCTGGGCTATGGTGGGTCTGCATTTAATTTATTTAAAATCCTCATTGTGTGGCTCAAGCTGTTTAACTACAGATCATTCCTTCAATTTGGTCCAGAAATCACTCTTGACAGTTTGAGGTTCAAATATGTTGAGGGGTTAAAAGCTATCCAGTTAAAACAAGCTACTCCTCGCCCTCACAGCAAAGGTCAAGGAACATTCGAGACCCCTCGACGCTATCAAAACCAATTACCCAGTATGACTCTAGCAGCTAAGGAGTTTTGGAGAACCCAGCTACCCTTGCTTGTATTCAAGTGGTGCCTTGTAAACAAATCATACAGATAAACACACATTAGAATAGAGACGCAAAATCATCTCTGGGAGAATGAGGACTACGATGTTTGTCTGGTGAATATGGAAAGACCTATCTGAAGGGGTTTCCTTTCTCTGTGGTAGGTTGTTTTAAACTGGCTGGGGGGTGGCAGGGTTAGACAACATAATAAGCCTTCTTCAAGTGTTTGAAAGATACATCCTTCCATCCTTGAAGTACTGCACTATTCTTTTACGTGTCAGATTGAGATTCATGGAAAAGGAATGCTGTGTTCTCCAGGTTTTCGAGCAAAGTCAGACATGGCCCAGACGAGATTACCAAACTGTTGACAGTTTAGCTGTGAGTCAGCTGAACTCATGTCTTCTTCTTTTTTTAACACCTCAGCCACATTGAAATTAACTCACAGTGTGAGATAATCTGTAGTTATTACAGCTTTTCATGGTACCGCTCTGAAGTTTAGGGGCTCCGTACAATTTCACCTGACAGAAATACACCCATATTTTTTTATTTATTTTTGCTGACTTGAAGGCTAAGGTCGAACATACCTCATTGTTAGGTGGCATCTAGGACAGATTCAAATTTGTGGTAAACATGGCAATTGTTACTTTCCTGAATATGTATTGCATATTCCTGTGATTGTAGGCTTGGGGAATTATCTATTTGCTATTCTGGCATTGTGAACAGGTTTACTATTCAACGGTAGAGAGTTTCTGACTCAAATTCAGTGGTGAGCGTTGTTTTTGTTCCACTTCCCCCTGTCAGACATAGTGGGACATGCTTTTGATTGGCATCCCTTTTACCAGGAACGGTTTGGATAATGTTCTGCATCTTAGCTGTTCCATTCCAATGAGCTCTGCCTCCGAACTAATTGGCCTTAGTGTGAAAACATTTTTTTTTTCAGCAGGCTCTGACAAGCTAGGCAAACCACTGATTGGTGCAGCTGCATGCCTACTGTTCTAAACATGTATATGGAGTTTATTGCTATCCGTTTTTTGTGCTATGAATGTAAATGACTCACTGTCCTTTCTTTCCTTTTCTCTCTCTTTCTTTCTTGCAGCTGTCATTCTGCTTAGTTGTAAAAGTAGAATATGATTTTAGAGTGGATACAGCCTTGCGTTTCTTTGTACGACTGATGTGACACCTCAGTATGGCCTCGTTGTCATGAGACCACTTCACTTGCCACATTCAAACGTTTCATAAACATTCTGTCTCCCATTAAGGGACATCACTTTTGTCAAAAGTCTGTGCTTGAATCATGCCTGTGGTCTTGATCCAATATCAGGGAGTCATTGTTTTTGGAGATTTGCTAAGTAAACAACATTTCGATCAATCATTTAGAAAATATATGTACATTACCCTAAACGTTTGCAAAGAACAGGAAATTGCTGTATTTAAAAAAATATACATGCCCAGTTTAATTTTCCCTGATAGGGATTTTGTTAGTTTTCAAACACACATGATATCAGGCATATTCACAAAAGGTCTCTTGATAGGCTCTGTGTATGAGCACAAGCATTATAATGGAAGATCGTATCTAGATTTTCTCTACTGTGCCATTCATCATTGAGACTATGAGAGGGGAACTGTCCAGCTTTGCATACTATAATTGGATCGAGAACGATTGTTTGGCCTGTATCAAACCTTGGCCCTGTTAGAATGAATGGAGTTCATCTCATTGTCACTTTTATTATCTTTTATTGAAGGCGTGTATCAAAGGTACATTGACATTCCACATGTCATGCTGCCTGGTGGTAATAAAGTCTGTTTATAACAGGCCCACCAGATTCAGCCGATTATGACCAAGAAACCACATTACAACACCACTTAAATAAATGGACGTTGGACAGTTCCAAAAGGGTTCTTCGACTGTTCCCATAGTAGAACCCCTTTGGGTTCCATGTAAAAACCCTCAGTGGAAAGGGTTCTACATGGAACCCAAACGGGTTCTTCTAAGGTTTCTCCTAGGAGGACAGCCGAAGAACACTTTTAGGTTCGTGAGGGTACCTTTTTTCCCCCCTAAGAGTGTACTGTATGGTTATTATTGAATACTATTACCAACAAAAGTGATTGCTTGTTTGCCTATTTGCTTAGATTTTCTCTGAAGAAACGGCTTACAGCGTGTGGTGCCTCTGGCAGCAACGATACAACTGGAGCACACGAGCATGTGGTAAGGATTTGGCAGTAGCAAAAAAAGGATACTAGTAGTGCAGTGTCAAGGACGGTGCACTAGTGTCCCATTGTACATGACCAAATAGTAGAGGTTTTGTGTAAATAACGCAAGAAGGGAACCCACTGTTCCAAGTTCCTTTTCTCGCACTGCATTTTCACTTCAGGTCCGAGTCACAGCTGACTGTTCCGGTGTGATCATTGCTGCTTCCTGCAGCTTTGATATGCTACCGCTGGGTTCATTACAGTTTGTCACAGGCAGCAGACACCATGTTCAAGGCCCGAATGCTTTGCATACTAATCCTCAGGCCTAGTGATTGAGTCACCAGGCAACAGCAGCCCAGCCAGGTGTGGCATGGTCAAACCCAGGAGCCCTGAGCGTCATGGCACCTAACCAGGACTGTGTCCAAAATGGCACCCTATTCCCGATATATTGCACTACCTTTGCCCGGAGCAGTGCACTATGTAGATAATAGGGTGCCATTTCAGACACAACCCAGGGTTCTGTCAGTCCCCTACCCCATCCAAGCAGCCTTTTCTTAGGAAATGTCAGACATGTAAGGTTATTTGCAATCATAAATGTTCCCGCTGAACTGCAGAGGAGCGAGGCTCTCGATGTAATTTGCCGGCATGATCAAACAAGACAGACGAGAAATAAGGTGTACTGAAGGTTGTGGTGGTCAATTTGTGTCCCATCCTCAGAAATGATAATGTGTTGATTCTGAGGTGGTAAATGGACCTGTAATTAGTTATGTCTTATGGAACATCTACTTTGTATATGGCATAATTTACTGAAGGAATCCAGATTAGTCCAATACAGTAACATAGGCTTTCTGGATGATAAATGAGGTGAGTCCCCCTTTTAAAATAGAGACACCTTCAGTCAGAAGCCCTTCATGTTGTTAATGATCATCGACAGCAAGTTTGCCATCAATTAAAGTGACACGACGATGTGAGTTGTGTCTCCAGAGGAATTCTATGTTCCACGGTGCTAAAGCACAGGGAGAAGTGCAAATGAGCCTTGTGGACTGCTGACTGCAGCAACACCATCCCCCTGTACATGCAAGATAGTGTCACTGCAATTAGGAGCGGGCCTGTCTAATGGGGTGACAACTTGAGGAATATTTCGAGGCCACCAGTGTGAAGGGCTCAGCGGAAGTACCATGCACTGCCGCAGGCTTCAAATGGACTTAGTCAGAGTAAACCATGTCTTAATTGATGGCAAGGAGATGAAAGTTACAGGACTTGAGGATAAAGGGCAAAGCCGTGATGATTTGGGTAACGGTGGAGTTTAGGGCAGGAGTCCAGAGGAGCAGTAAACATTGGGCTTTGAGGGGCTGGCACGCACTCTCAGTCACTGAGACAATCCATTCTGTCTCCTCAGTGGTTTCTGAGCTTCGAACAGCTTACACTGTTGCAGTTTATAACAATATCCAGGACATGCTGTGGATTGGTGCACTGCACATGTAAACTGCCAATTCATTTTTAAGTCAATTTCCTGCAATTCTAACATGTTCTTCATGGAGCTGAGATACATTTTTTCTCGTTTTAAAGCGAATGTCCTCATTTCTACACATTTTTCCATGGAGCTGAGAAAAAATGTTGCAGGTTTAAGGCCACCACACCCTAATACAGTAATTGTTTCCCATTAATCATATCACAGTCAACTTTTAACTGTTGAATGTGGACACATATAAGTATTTGTTGTATAATTATTTTCCTGTAATAAATATTGTGTTGAAAATATGCGAATGAGGTGATATCTCACTAAATATGCGCATATTTGCATATCATGGATGAACACTGGATGATGTCAACCTAAGTGTTTTGGTTTCATTTTGTTAAGACACTCCAGGACTGGAGGTCTGCATAGCAAGTGGTGGATAAATACCCTTTTCATCTTTCTATGTGTAAAATACTAAAGAAAGGTACGTAAAATGCATTTTTGGCGACATTTTTTGTTAAAGAAAATATTATGTAGAATAGAAATGTGACAACATATCAACAATTCCCTGTGTATAAGTCTGAGAAAAACATCTAAGGATAAACACACACAATTTGGTGAATGCAGATGCTTCTGAGGCTGAAAAAAATGAGTTGGTGTGTGGGAAGAATTTGACTTTAAGTGTTATGCAGGTGAATGAGGACCCAAAAGCGACTTGGCGAAAACAGAGTCTTTAATCCAGTTTAAGGAAATAGCAATACTCCTAGACAAATCGGAGCGGTAAATAAAGCATAAAAACAATTTCACTCGTAATCACGAGAACTGACTGGAGACTCGATAATAAACTGCAGGTTGCCTCGGGAAGGCACTTGACCGTAGCAGACTCAGACACCTGCTCACCACGCAGCATCTGAGGGAAACACGACACGACAGGGCGATACAAAGACACAGCACGGTGAACAATATACAAGGATCCGACAGGACAGGAACGGAAAACAAGGGGAGAAATAGGGACTCTAATCAGGGGAAAAGATAGGGAACAGGTGTGGGAAGACTAAATGATTGATTAGGGGAATAGGAACAGCTGGGAGCAGGAACGGAATGATAGAGAGAAGAGAGAGAGGAAGGGAGAGAGAAAAAGGGGAACGAACCTAAAAAGACCAGCAGGGGGAAAACGAACAGAAGGAAAAGCAAAATGACAAGACAATATAAGACAAAACATGACATTAAGGGAAATGGCAGTTTAAAGACAAGGACACTGAATTTAGACTACTGAACACCAAACACCTATTTAGACCCAATCACCATCTTCAAAGTAAGTTACTACATATAGTTCCGTTTTTTACATTCTCTATGAAATGGGCTTTTACAGATGAAGTCGGAAGTTTACATACACTTAGGTTGGAGTCATTGAAACTAGTTTTTAAACCACTCCACAAATTTATTGTAAACAAACTATAGTTTTGACAAGTCGAATAGTACGCAAGTATAAACACCATGGGACTATGCAGCCGTCATACCGCTGAGGAAGGAGATGCGTTCTGTCTCCTAGAGATGAAAATACTTTGGTGCGAAAAGTGCAAATCAATCCCAGAACAACAGCAAAGGACCTTGTGAAGATGTTGGAGCTAACAGGTACAAAAGTATCTATATCCACAGTAAAACGAGTCCTATATCGACATAACCTGAAAGGCCGCTCAGCAAGGAAGAAGCCACTGCTCTAAAACCACCATAAAAAAATCCAGACTATGGTTTGCAACTGCACATGGGGACAAATATCCTCTGGTCTGATGAAACAAAAATAGAACTGTTTGGCCATAATGACCATCGTTATGTTTGGAGGAAAAGGGGGTATGCTTGCAAGCCATATAACACCATACCAAGCGTGAAGTACGGGGGTGGGGTTGCTTTGCTCCAAGAGATTGACTGGTGCACTTCACAAAATAGATGGCATCATGAGGTTGGAAAATTATGTGGATATATTGAAGCAACATCTCAAGGCATCAGTCAGGAAGTTAAAGCTTGGTCGCAAATTGGTCTTCCAAATGAACTATGACCCCAAGCATACTTCCAAAGATGTGGCAAAATGGCTTAAGGACAACAAAGTTAAGGTGTTGGAGTGGCCATTACAAAGCCCTGACCTCAATCCCATAGAAAATTTGTGGGCAGAACTGAAAAGCGTGTGCGAGTAAGGAGGCCTACAAACCTGACTCAATTACACCAACTCTGTCAGGAGGAATGGTTTAAAATTCACCCAACTTATTGTGGGAAGCTTGTGGGAGGCTACCTGAAACGTTTGACCCAAGTTAAACAATGTAAAGGCAATGCTACCAAATACTAATTGACTACTAGTGTATGTAAACTTCTGACCCACTGGGAATGTGATGAAAGAAATAAAAGCTGAAATAAATCATTCTCTCAACTATTATTCTGACATTTTACATTCTTAAAATAAAGTGGTGATCCTAACTGACCTAAGACAGGAATCCTTACTAGGATTAAATGTCAGGAATTGTGAAACACTTAGTTTAAATGTATTTGGCTAAGTGTATGTAAACTTCCGACTTCAACTGTAAATTATGTGTGATTAAATCTAGTGAGCTTTGAAGTTATGGATGTATGTCCATTTTATACTAATATTGATGGACCAAAATAACCCAAAGTAGATGCAAAAATATAATTTTAGCCTGTGGTGCCTGGGCTTAAGCTAATTTAATGTGATTGTCCATATTCTGCCATGCAGCTGACAGAACATTTTCTGTTTTTAAGCCTATTTCCCTCAATTCTATGCATTTTGTTCAAACATAATAATAACATCAATACTGCTAAATTTATTGTTTTGGGAATTTTCAATTCTCTCTGACTCTCGTGGTTGTTAGTTCTCCAAAAAAATGTGTATATGTAGGTGTATTTTCTACATAATTTATATCTAGTTTTAGTTTTGGTAATTTAAGTTTACCCTGATAGATAACATTTCTCCAAACTGAAAATTCATTAATAATACAAAATAATGTAATAACTTAATAACTGGTGGAATATAAATAATTGAAGAACTCCCACTTCCTATACTGCAAGGCTGTATTTTGAATCATTATGGTAATGGTGTGAATAACATCAAATTGATAAAGTTTCACATCTCAAAAATAGGTTTCAAAACACCTCCACTAACACAATTTGATTAAATCACACTCCTGCTTAGCACTCTATCACCCTTATTTGATGTGTGTATGGTAGTGTCAGGCAGGAGGTTAAAATACATGGCGGTAAGTCAGAAAAAAATCCTCTCTTGGCTGAGCTAGATTCCAAATGGAATTGGAGAACTAGTGTTAATGGGCTTTATGTCTCTGGGGCTGTGTGTTACTAGAGGTCTCTAGTTGAAGGAGACTGAAACACAGCCTAATTGAGACCTCTGAAATTGGGGTTGCAGAGAGTTTAGGGTGCATCGGCAGCAGGCAATGGCGCAGCCATGGTTTCACTGGAACAGACTACCCCTGAGGAAGAAAAATATTGAAAAATGACATGCAGTATTTAGCAGCTGTATTACTTGCTCAAATACTAATGATTTCAACGACCTAACCCATTTGTAGGAAGACCACTTTAAATGATCTGTATTATTTCACGCTTGAGGAGTTGGAGGATTCCCCCCCCCTCCTCATCTCAACTCTTGGACTTCAATCTGTGTGATCTTTTTCCCAAACCTAGCTTTAATCACTCAACTCTTGACCTTGAGAAATTGCCTTTTGACTCCATCTTGTTGTGCAGCCGTGCCCTTTTGATCTCGCCTTAAAGATTCGATAGTAGGTTCATTCGCTGGTTAACACTAAAGCAAGGGTATATCTTGACTATGAAAGTACATTTAATTATTATATGATTATGAAAACAGCACTTTCATTTTATATATGAGCCATGGACATAACAATAAAATGTGCAATATTAAAATCTATAAATTAGGAAAATGTTATCTATACATTTTTTTTTACAAACTCTGCATTACCATAGATTATGTATATGGTGAGGTGAGTACAGTAGATCGGTCGATAGGGGTTTCAGATACTTTTTACATTTTCAGTCCAATGGAATCGTATCTGCAGCTTTTACAGGGGCTGTAATCTGAAGACTGTGAACTGAGGGACACTTCTCCTGAGCAAAGCTGTTCGGAGCTCTACTACGCAGATCGGAACCTCTGAACAGATTCATCCAGCAGATGCAACAAAAAAGGCCATGAATTTTTTAGATTGTAACTTTATTGTTGGGCTTTTTTTCCCTCGAGGTGCATTTATGTTTGATGTCCTTCACTGCTGACCTCTGAGCCCAGCACCTAGTTTATCATCTCTCCTATTCTTATGGATGTAGGAGGAATAATCGGAGCGGCATTGACCTGTTTTGTTGGGTATGGGTGCTTTGTCAGAGCCCCTGTCAAGGAAAGCGGTCACAGTTCATGCCTAACCTTTAGCAGAATTAGTCACTCACTCTGTGACCTAGCAGAGATGATGGACTCCTTCTTCTTTCTCCGAAATACCACTGCTGTCTCCCACATTATTCAGGTGAATGACAGCTACAATTCCCCAGTGGGACCCACAACCAGGCTGTGTTGACAGAACCCCGAGCAGTCCTGGCGATATTATACACGGTGATGATGCGTGTGTTACAGTATGAGCAGTTGTAAATTGAAGTTGATTTTTTTCTCACTTTTTCTCAGCATCTATTTTCAAAGGGACGTAATATTTGACTCGGGGGCAAAGTCGTATTTACAGAAACGTACATTTTGTCTGACAGTACGAATGAAAGGGTTCCACTGACGTAGATAAGCATTGCTGTTAGATTTCTCTTGATCTCACCTTTTTATATCAGTTTGGAATTGCTCCTAATGTCCCTTCGCCCTGCAGTAACAGTTATTTCCTATCTGGCTAGCTGGTGAATGGGGCTGCAGCTCCCTTGTCGGCAAATACATCACTTATATAAGAAGTGATCAATTGGAGAGGAAAGGCCTGATACAACACAGTTGAATATTTCTGGGGCCTGTAATTTGATTCAATGAATTATTCATGGGTGGCCCTGTAATGAATGTAAAAAGAGTTTCCCTATCATTCATAATCTCCGGGGCTGCAGTAATGTGACTCTCTTGCTTCGGGCACTTAGTGGCGTTGCCAAAAGGCTGCTGAGCATGGAAGGAAGTTGTGGAACTAGAGCAATTTTAAATGTATGGTGAGAAAGATTCAAATGTTAACACAGAAACTATGGCTGAGGATTATGGAATAAATAGGAACAACTCTGTACTCAGGATGAGGATTTTGGATAAAGAATACAATACGATGAATGTCTGAGTGTATTTGTCTGGTTCGCTTTTGTAGAATCTGCTTCTGTGACCATTTCACATTATTAACATAGTGTAAAACCAGCGCTGTTCATAAAGACCAGCACCATTTCACATTATTAACATAGTGTAAAACCAGAGCTGTTCATAAAGACCAGCACCATTTCACATTATTAACATAGTGTAAAACCAGAGCTGTTCATAAAGACCAGCACCATTTCACATTATTAACATAGTGTAAAACCAGAGCTGTTCATAAAGACCAGCACCATTTCACATTATTAACATAGTGTAAAACCAGAGCTGTTCATAAAGACCAGCACCATTTCACATTATTAACATAGTGTAAAACCAGAGCTGTTCATAAAGACCAGCACCATTTCACATTATTAACATAGTGTAAAACCAGAGCTGTTCATAAAGACCAGCACCATTTCACATTATTAACATAGTGTAAAACCAGCGCTGTTCATAAAGACCAGCACCATTTCACATTATTAACATAGTGTAAAACCAGCGCTGTTCATAAAGACCAGCACCATTTCACATTATTAACATAGTGTAAAACCAGCGCTGTTCATAAAGACCAGCACCATTTCACATTATTAACATCTTGTAAAACCAGTGCTGTTCATAAAGACCAGCACCATTTCACATTATTAACATAGTGTAAAACCAGCGCTGTTCATAAAGACCAGCACCATTTCACATTATTAACATAGTGTAAAACCAGCGCTGTTCATAAAGACCAGCACCATTTCACATTATTAACATAGTGTAAAACCAGCGCTGTTCATAAAGACCAGCACCATTTCACATTATTAACATAGTGTAAAACCAGTGCTGTTCATAAAGACCAGCACCATTTCACCTTAATAACATAGTGTAAAACCAGCGCTGTTCATAAAGACCAGCACCATTTCACATTATTAACATAGTGTAAAACATGAGAGTTCATAAAGACCAGCACCATTTCACATTATTAACATAGTGTAAAACCAGTGCTGTTCATAAAGATCAGCACCATTTCACATTATTACATAGTGTAAAAACAGCGCTGTTCATAAAGACCAGCACCATTTCACCTTAATAACATAGTGTAAAACCAGCGCTGTTCATAAAGACCAGCACCATTTCACATTATTAACATAGTGTAAAACATGAGCAGTTCATAAAGACCAGCACCATTTCACATTATTAACATAGTGTACAACCAGTGCTGTTCATAAAGACCAGCACCATTTCACATTATTAACATAGTGTAAAACCAGAGCTGTTCATAAGACCAGCAACATTTCACATTATTAACATAGTGTAAAACCAGTGCTGTTCATAAAGACCAGCAACATTTCACATTATTAACATAGTGTAAAACCAGCGCTGTTCATAAAGACCAGCAACATTTCACATTATTAACATAGTGTAAAACCAGCGCTGTTCATAAAGACCAGCAACATTTCACATTATTAACATAGTGTAAAACCAGAGCTGTTCATAAAGACCAGCACCATTTCACATTATTAACATAGTGTAAAACCAGTGCTGTTCATAAAGACCAGCAACATTTCACATTATTAACATAGTGTAAAACCAGAGCTGTTCATAAGACCAGCACCATTTCACATTATTAACATAGTGTAAAACCAGAGCTGTTCATAAGACCAGCAACATTTCACATTATTAACATAGTGTAAAACCAGAGCTGTTCATAAGACCAGCAACATTTCACCAAGGTCTTTGACATTTCCCTTTTATATAGCTGATAATTACTGTGTCTAGACTACACGTTAAAAGTTCAATCTAAGAAATCATATTCTCCTTGAAACTTTTCACTGTGCTTAACATAGGCATATGTGTGCTCATTATCAACTTACTTGTTACTGAGTAAGATACAGTAGGCTACAACAAAAAAACAAGCTGTGAAAAATAGCATGTCGAAAGCAACTCACTGGAAACAATGGCATGAACCTGATTACCTGTCACCCCTTAAAATATAAAGTCATTTATATTAGTCCAGAGCAGCATAACACCATACTCTAACACTCGTCCTCTTAACTCAACAGGGAAGGAATATAGATGGAACTTGTTATGGGTGGTTTTATATAGCACCCAACTGGGAACAGCATACCATATCCATTCCCTACTGGAACTAGAGAGAGGACATTGATGTAAGGTGGATTAAATATCCACCAGTCACAGGCAGGATTATGCATAGTAATCAGCAGCCCCACGTTATGGTAAATCATGTTAATTTAATAAATAATTGCCTTGCCTTGTTCCCCTCCTCATTACGCTCCTATTGAGATACAGCCATTCCGGTAAAATGAGATCTTGAATATCACTGCTGCTGCTTAAATTTATTGGGATTTTTCATAATAGAAATATAATGCAGGGCTGTAAACTAGGTCTTAGACTCTGTCTGTCTGTCTGTCTGTCTGTCTGTCTGTCTGTCTGTCTGTCTGTCTGTCTGTCTGTCTGTCTGTCTGTCTGTCTGTCTGTCTGTCTGTCTGTCTGTCTGTCTGTCTGTCTGTCTGTCTGTCTGTCTGTCTGTCTGTCTGTCTGTCTGTCTGTCTGCCTGTCTGCCTGTCTGTCTCTCTCTCTGTCTGTCTGTCTGTCTGTCTGTCTGTCTGTCTGTCTGTCTGTCTGTCTGTCTGTCTGTCTGTCTGTCTGTCTGTCTGTCCGTCCGTCCGTCCGTCCGTCCGTCCGTCCGTCCGCCCGTCCGCCCGCCCGCCCGCCCGCCAGCCCGCCCGCCCGCCCGCCCGCCCGCCCGTCCGTCCGTCCGTCCGTCCGTCCGTCTGTCTCTCTACTTTCTCTCTGTCTCTCTCGCTCTCCTTTCTCTCTGTCTCTCTCCCCTGCTCTCGGTCTCTTCTCTCTCTCTCTCTCTCTCTCTCTCTCTCTCTCTCTCTCTCTCTCTCTCTCTCTCTCTCTCTCTCTCTCTCTCTCTCTCTCTCTCTCTCTCTCTCTCTCTCTCTCTCTCTCTCTCTCTCTCTCTCTCTCTCTCACTCTCTCTCTCTCTCTCTCTCTCTCTCTCTCTCTCTCTCTCTCTCTCTCTCTCTCTCTCTCTCTCTCTCTCTCTCTCTCTCTCTCTCTCTCTCTCTCTCAATTCAATTCAATTCAAGGGCTTTATTGGCATGGGAAACATGTGTTAACATTGCCAAAGCAAGTGAGGTAGACAACATACAAAGTGAATATATAAAGTGAAAAACAACAAAAATTAACAGTAAACATTACACATACAGAAGTTTAAAAACAGTAAAGACATTACAAATGTCATATGATATATATATATATATATATATATACAATGTACAAATAGTTAAAGGACACAAGATAAAATGAATAAGCATAAATATGGGTTGTATTTACAATGGTGTTTGTTCTTCACTGGTTGCCCTTTTCTTGTGGCAAACGGTCACAAATCTTGCTGCTGTGATGGCACACTGTGGTTTTTCAAAATTGGATTTGTTTTCGAATTCTTTGTGGATCTGTGTAATCTGGGGGAAATATGTCTTTCTAATATGGTCATACATTGGGCAGGAGGTTAGGAAGTGCAGCTCAGTTTCCACCTCATTTTGTGGGCAGTGAGCACATAGCCTGTCTTCTCTTGAGAGCCATGTCTGCCTACGGCGGCCTTTCTCAATAGCAAGGCTATGCTCACTGAGTCTGTACATAGTCAAAGCTTTCCTTAATTTTGGGTCAGTCACAGTGGTCAGGTATTCTGCCACTGTGTACTCTCTGTGTAGGGCCAAATAGCATTCTAGTTTGCTCTGTTTTTTTGTTAATTCTTTCCAATGTGTTAAGTAATTATCTTTTTGTTTTCCCATGATTTGGTTGGGTCTAATTGTGCTGTTGTCCTGGGGCTCTGTAGGGTGTGTTTGTGTTTGTGAACAGAGCCCCAGGACCAGCTTGCTTAGGGGACTCTTCTCCAGGTTCATCTATCTGTAGGTGATGGCTTTGTTATGGAAGGTTTGTGAATCGCTTCCTTTTAGGTGGTTGTAGAATTTAACGGCTCTTTTCTGGATTTTGATAATTAGTGGGGTATCGGCCTAATTCTGCTCTGCATGCAATTATTTGGTGTTCTACGTTGTACACGGAGGATGTTTTTGCAGAATTCTGCATGCAGAGTCTCAATTTGGTGTTTGTCCCATTTTGTGAAATCTTGGTTGGTGACCGGACCCCAGACCTCACAACCATAAAGGGCTATGGGCTCTATGACTGATTCAAGTATTTTTAGCCAGATCCTAATTGGTATGTTGAATTTTATGTTCCTTTTGATGGCATAGAATGCCCTTCTTGCCTTGTCTCTGAGATCGTTCACAGCTTTGTGGAAGTTACCTGTGGCGCAACGGTGTCTAGATGGAATTTGTATTTGTGGTCCTGGCGACTGGACCTTTTTTGGAACACCATTATTTTGGTCTTACTGAGATTTACTGTCAGGGCCCAGGTCTGACAGAATCTGTGCAGAAGATCTAGGTGCTGCTGTAGGCCCTCCTTGGTTGGTGACAGAAGCACCAGATCATCAGCAAACAGTAAACATTTGACTTCAGATTCTAGTAGGGTGAGGCCGGGTGCTGCAGACTTTTCTAGTGTCCGCGCCAATTCATTGATATATATGTTGAAGAGGGTGGGGCTTAAGCTGCATCCCTGTCTCCCTATGTGATGAGATTTGTGTGTTTTTTGCCAATTTTAACCACACACTTGTTGTTTGTGTACATGGATTTTATAATGTCGTATGTTTTACCCCCTACGCCACTTTCCATCAATTTGTATAGCAGACCCTCATGCCAAATTGAGTCGAAGGCTTTTTGAAATCAACAAAGCATGAGAAGACTTTGCCTTTGTTTTGGTTTGTTTGGTTGTCAATTGGGGTGTGTAGGGTGAATACATGGTCTGTTGTACGGTAATTTGGTAAAAAGACAATTTGACATTTGCTCAGTACATTGTTTTAATTGAGGAAATGTACAAGTCTGCTGTTAATGATAGTGGAGAGGATTTTCCCAAGGTTACTGTTGACACATATTCCACGGTACTTATTGGGGTCAAATTTTTCTCCACTTTTGTGGATTGGGGTCATCAGTCATTGGTTCCAAATATTGGGGACGATGCCAGAGCTAAGTATGATGTTAAAGAGTTTTAGTATAGCCAATTGGAATTTGTTGTCTGTATATTTGATCATTTCATTTAGGATACCATCAACACCACAGGACTTTTTGGGTTGGAGGGTTTTTATTTTGTCCTGTAACTCATTCAAGGTAATTGGAGAATCCAGTGGATTCTGGTAGTCTTTAATAGTTGATTCTAAGATTTGTATTTGATCATGTATATGTTTTTGCTCTTTATTTGTTGTTATAGATCCAAAAAGATTGGAGAAGTGGTGTACCCATACATCTCCATTTTGGACAGATAATTCTTTCGTGTTGTTGTTTTTTAAAATGTTTTCCAGAAGTGGTTACAGTCTATGGATTCTTCAATTACATTGAGCTGATTTCTGACGTGCTTTCTCTCTCTCCTCTCTCTGTCTGTGTCGGTCTCTATCTCCTTTCTCTCTCTTTATCTCCTTTCTCTCTCTCTCTCTGTCTCTATCTCCTTTCTCTCTCTCTCTCTCTCTCTCTCTCTCTCTCTCTCTCTCTCTCTCTCTCTCTCTCTCTCTCTCTCTCTCTCTCTCTCTGTCTGTCTGTCTGTCTGTCTGTCTGTCTGTCTGTCTGTCTGTCTGTCTGTCTGTCTGTCTGTCTGTCTGTCTGTCTGTCTGTCTGTCTGTCTGTCTGTCTGTCTGTCTGTCTGTCTGTCTGTCTGTCTGTCTGTCTGTCTGTCTGTCTGTCTGTCTGTCTGTCTGTCTGTCTGTCTGTCTGTCTGTCTGTCTGTCTCCTTTCTCTCTATCTCCTTTCTCTCTCTCTGTCTCGGTCTCGGTCTCTGTCTCTGTCTGTCTATCTGTCTCTCTGTCTGTCTTGTCCTCTCTCTCTCTCTCTCTCAATTCAATTTCAATTCAATTCAATTCAAGGGCTTTATTGGCATGGGAAACATGTGTTAACATTGCCAAAGCAAGTGAGGTAGACAACATACAAAGTGAATATATAAGGTGAAAAACAACAAAAATGAACAGTAAACATTACACATACAGAAGTTTCAAAACAGTAAAGACATTACAAATGTCATATTATATACATATATATATATATATATACAATGTACAAAAAGTTAAAGGACACAAGATAAAATAAAAAAGCATAAATATGGGTTGTATTTACAATGGTGTTTGTTCTTCACTGGTTGCCCTTTTCTCGTGGCAACAGGTCACAAATCTTGCTGCTGTGATGGCACACTGTGGAATTTCACCCAGTAGATATGGGAGTTTTTCAAAATTGGATTTGTTTTCGAATTCTCTCTCTCTCTCTCTCTCTCTCTCTCTCTCTCTCTCTCTCTCTCTCTCTCTCTCTCTCTCTCTCTCTCTCTCTCTCTCTCTCTCTCTCTCTCTCTCTCTCTCTCTCTCTCTATTCAATTCAAGGGGCCAAAGCAAGTGAAATAGATAATAAACAAAAGAGGAATAAACAAAACAAAAATGAACAACAAACATTCATCAGAAGGACACAAGGTTTGTGTTAAGTAATATTTTCTTATTATTGTTGAGTCTTGGATTTTTTTCGCTGAATGTCAAATTGCCTAGCAAACATACACATACACTAATTTGGTTGGAAATGAAATCATATTAATTCTCACCAGTTGTATTACCTTTTGCGTGTTTCAGGTATTTCACCGCAACTTGCTCAATGCTCCTCTTTAAGACTGTTGTGAAATTGTTTGCTTATTTTGGGATAATAAATGCCCTTTTTCAGATGTTGCACTGTAGAGTATGTATGCAGAGTGCTTTTTATTAAGGCCACTGCAAGTAAAGCTCTATCCACCTGCAGAAACAATCTGTCTTTTTGTGATAGCTCTGCTGGTGTCTGCCATGCTGGAAACCAAATTACAATGAGTAAATGGCTTCTGTGGTGCTAGCACAGGAATTCAGGTCATTGTGATTGGTCTGTGTCTCTGCGTGTGCGTGTGCGTGTGCGTGTGCGTGTGTGTGTGTGTGTGTGTGTGTGCGTGCGTGCATGCGCGTATGTGTGTGTGCGCGTGTATGTTTGTGTATCACACCAATGCCTCTTAGAAATGGTGATACCCTATGAAGTAGCTACCACTTGTACAAAATATCTTTATAGAATTTTACCACTACACAACATAGTAGAAAAGTTCAAAGGGCAATATTTATCTTATTGATTTTCGGCTCTGTTAATACACAAACTCTGTCAAACAAATTATGATCTGGGGTCGATCAGATGGATTAAACTTGCAGTGTTGTTTGTCACGTTTGTATCACTATTTCACATCCAGACACTCCTTTCTTCAGGAATTCAAGGACAATCCTTGAATCCTGCCGTGGTGGATTGCTGGCATCAGTGGTGCCATAATTGTGCGGCGCCATGAAGGGGCAGGGCACAAAGAAATGTTCCCTGTGATCAGGGATACACACTGTGTTACAGACCGATAGCAGCAGCAAGGCACAGAGCTTCCCGAGCTCCCACCATTTCAGTGGCTCCTGTCCGGCTTCAGATTCAGCTCACACGGTCTCTGAGCTCTCTCTCTCTCTCTCTCTCTCTCTCTCTCTCTCTCTCTCTCTCTCTCTCTCTCTCTCTCTCTCTCTCTCTCTCTCTCTCTCTCTCTCTCTCTCTCTCTTAGCAGACCAAAGGAAGGGGCTGATTGTGTCTCAGCTCCTGGGGAAGTAGAGGGCTCTCTCCAGTTACTCTGTGAGTACTCAATCAGTGGGAAACATGGTTGTCAGTGGAGCTGGTGATTTATTTCATACTGTAAAAGACTGCGACTGTGGGTGTTATTTAAGGTACAAGAGCTGTTGCTGTTGCTACTGTAATCCCATTTTTCTATGTTGTGTGTGTGTGCGTGTGTGCGTGCGTGTGCGTGTGTGTGGGTGTGTGTGTGTGTGTGTGGGTGTGCACGCGTGTGTGCATGTGTGCGTGTGAATTTGTGTGTATTCATGTCTTTACGCCCACATTACATTTAGCAATAGTGGGCTGTGAATATTCAACATACAGTATCTGCAGCTGTCCCTGGTGCTGATCGGTGTTAGCTACGTTATTGGGGACGGCACTTACAGTATCGTCTTATCACAGATTTCAAGCTGTAAGGACTAGCATGAACGGGTTACTTTCAATTCTGTGCATGACTGCCCGCCAGATAACCATTATCTTACCACTTCCTTCCCCTTGTAACACTTTGACTGAAAGAAGCTCTCTTCCCCTCAAGGACAACAGCCATTCGTATGAGTGTAAAGATTCATCTGTGGGTTCATTTGAGCTACTGTATCTTCGTCCTTCACTCTTCGTTGCCTGTTGACTCTGTGAAGTCACTTTAGGGTTGGCGTGAATGTTGAAGGGCAAGACAGGGAATAACAGGATGGTGCTCGTCAATGTTACTCTTCCTCTCATCTCGCTAGCAACGTGTTTAGCCCTTAGCCAGTAAATGCTGATTGACATCCAGCCGCCATAGTGTTTGCCTAGCTCCAGCTCTCCCATGAATGGAAACGGGTTGACAGTAATCTGAGATCAAGGAGATTACAGGAGTGTTTTGGAGAGGCGAGCTTTGATATGATAAGGCCATAAATGGAAGGGGATGGACAAGACTTAATTCATTCTGTACCTCCGGTATAATATTTCATAGCAATAATTAAGGTCTGTCCATTGCAACATTGTATCTCTTGAGTGCACCCTTCCCCTCCCCTCCATGGCGTTGCAAATTTCAGAGAGAAAGTGTGTAGTCCAGCCTGGTCCAAGCACTCTATGCCATGATTAACCCTAACAAAATGAGGCCTTTGAAACCACGAGTGTGGGATTTTGTGTACTAGTCTTATTTACAGGGGTAAGCTCCAAAAACATGCCTTAATTACCTCTGGCTAGGCCGCTGATGTTAATTTTCCGTGGTCACGTGTTATAGCCAATTACTCAGGAACTAATGAAGTGGAACTCTGCTCAACAGAGTTCAACTGCATCCTCCTCTCAGTTCCACCTAGTTTACATATCCCACTGTGGGATGCTGCTCATCAGTAATGAACATTAAACCAGCCAATGCCTCAGACCAAAATGCAGCCGTGTCGATACCCATACCTCATTGAATCATTTCTCTCCAGCTAGCTATCTTAATCTCGTGAGGCCATTGAGGGAGAAGAGACACGTGATCTATACCACAGTGTTATTAGGGATTAATCCCTGACAGATATTTTCCCTTGCAGGCACCATTAGCTCGGATTCATCCCACTTGGTGTTTCCAACACCTGCGACCACCGTCCGCTGGGCACAAGAATTATTACCATTGTATTTTTCTCTGGTATATAAATTAATCATGGGGATCATGAGCAACTACTTTAAATTTCTGGACTGTGACCAAGAAACACATCCTCCCCAAGGATGCCCAGGACGTATGCATCATTAAAAACAGAGCAGTGCTATCTGACAGAGGAACAGTGCCATCTCTCTCAGTCGTACCGTACACTTCCGGGAATCTAGGCTCTGCATCTTGACGCTGAGCATAATCATAGCTTCCATCCATGGGGCAAAGGCAAACAGCTCCATGAGTTTGACTTTGAGCGCCAGGGGGAGAGGACGTACTACAGCGAGGAGACAAAAGAAAGTTGATCAGCTTGAAAGTGAAACTGGACAGCTGACTAGACCAAACATAAATTAGCATCGATCATCTGGCAGAGCAGGGACACTAATGACTTTAGGCTTCAGGGCCTTGTTAGACAACCTCGGCAATGGACTGCAATGGTTCCCCTGCCCTCCCGATCCTCTAAGTACCCATAAATAGCGATAACTCCTCAGTGATCCAAGTCGCCACAGGTATGGCTTGATTAATTCCACTCCTCTACTACACAATTCATATTCAAGTTTGGTGCTCTACGGTATGTTTGAGTTGACATCAACTCAGCCATGAACAATGTGTAGCACCTGTCTGGGTGGATAAGAGTGCCAGGAGGATCCCTACAGCATGCAGCAGCAGTTCTTGGAATTGGAAAATGGAATGATTTGGATTGGCCAGAATATGATGATTGGGGGGTCGGTATTCAAAGCCCTGATTCTACATCGTCACAGTGGGATCTACTTGGACCAAAAGGAAGAATGTCCCCTCTTGGTCAATGTACATCTCTGCTGTCTATTTTTCTTTGCACCGCACACTCTGCCAGAGGATTGTGTGCTCTGATTTTTTTTGGGCAAGCTTGCCTGAATTTAGATCACATTGATTGTGAATGACTCAGCTCAGTAGCTGGCATGTATAATTTATTGATTGCAAATAGCCGTTTTGGGTAGTTGGCTGGCAAATATTCCCAAAAGGATACAGAGAGTTGAAAATTGCACACAAACTTAATATTACCAAAATGGTACATACTGTATACCCCTACCAAGGACTGTAGATTGATGGTACTACAGACAGGTGGTATTTCAGACGGATGGTATTGCAATGGATAGGGGGGGATAGTCCATGCATTTAGCTCTCCCATGAGGTGTTCAAATAGGTCCAATGTGAGTTCTGTCTATTGTGATATGGGTACTGTTTCAGCGTCAGTTTTCCCCTACATGAGACAGATACATCACCCATAAGGGAAGGCATCAGCCAAATGTCCTGTTACTGACTTATTCCTCCGTAGTTGATTGCGATTCAGGGCAAAGCTGTGGGCAGAATGACTAGGGGGAAAAAAGTAGAAGATGAAGAAGATAATGAATCTAATTGAATCTCTTCTCATCCCTACTGAGATCTAAGCCCTTTTATCTTTCCTGATTACTACTCTTCCCCTTTTCTTCTATTAAGTTTCCAACGTGGCTATTTCTCACCACAGGAAATGAGACTGCACTGATTGCAAAGAGGGAAAAGAAAAGGATGTAAAAGTTTGGAGAAACGTTGTCGCCATCGAATGTAAATGATCTGGTTTTTCACATTTGAACGTCATCTGGAAGTGCATTGTATAACTGTACGACGTGGCATTAGCTCAACTCCACAGCTGGAGGGGCAGTACCTGAGTCAAGAAGTAGCCGACATTACCTATGTACAGTAGGAGTTCATGCTGAGCTTTTCATGCTGGGCACATTGTGTAACTTACAAAGGTCATGGTTTTAACACCTCGTGTCAGAGAGAATTACTATTATTTATCTTTCCTTTTTTAGCTTTTACTTTACTTTCCCATCCGTGTATGGAATTCTGTTCACGCGGAAGGTGATCACAATCTGGGAAAACTGTGTTCCCGTCTCAATTTATATCGGAGATGTATTGCACCTATTCAAATGTCTCCCATTCGGGCCCGTGTTAATAGTCTAGGTATTTATGTACCAATTGCAGGACATCATAATGAGCTAATGTTATTGATACCTAACCCTCTCTGTCTGGAGCTGCTGATCAAAGCCTGTGACTGTGTATGGCTGCAATTCTTTGTTCTTCACAGCAATAGTAGTTCTCTCTGATGCTTCATAGAGGATATCGTCTGTGTCTGCTCTGTGTTTCGAGGCGGATTGCTCTCTCTAGCTCTCTCAATAGAGGCCAGGTTAAATGGAAATGTCTCACCGCGCTGTCATATTCCCTGCCCTTCAAGAGTCACATCGGACATCTCCCCGGGCACATCCTTTTCACTGCTGTGAGGAGAGAGAAATGCATGCAGATCTGTGTATGTATCACGTTATTTTCCACAGTGTAACCGTATTGAACCAGTAGTTTCGGCGAAATCTAAACAGGGCCTTTGGCAGGGCGGTTGAGCTACTCATCTGCTGCTTCTGCAAGCCTTGAATCTTTTTTCTCGCTCCCTTGACTTGTGCTCCTGGGAGATATTGTAGCAGCAGAATGTACACACCAAATATCAGCTCCTGTAGATCAGCTACTAGCTTGTCCCTCAGGCACGGGATCTTGACCCTGCTTATTTTGATGAATTCATTATTCATGGTTGACTGATTTTCCTCAATTCCAGCTCCATTTTTCAACAGGCTCAGTGTATAGCCTATTGCAAAAGGATTGTTGTCACATTGCCCATTTTGTCTTTTCTCCTTTCCGCAGCTACAAGGAGCAGAGTTTACACAGGAAATTTTCCCCTCTCACTGGCAATTGGATGGGAAGAAAGAACGCCTTTGACCTTGGAAAATGAAAATGTTGTTGCCATGGGAACTGTTAATCCTTCTGTCACTCACGGACTGCCTTGCTGGTAAGATGTCCCCCAAGTTGCCTTCGATACCACACCTGATCTGCATACACCCCTCTGCAAGCGATACACACCTCTGACTGTTTTAACATTTCCTTATCTCTTCAAAGAGTATCATGCCATTCTCACCCAGGATGCATGATGTTAGGGGGTTTCCTTCGGTATGACATCACTCGTCATTTGATCTATATCACCACAAAGGATCATGTGTCAAACTTGACCAAACTTGGGAGTGAAAGATGTAGGGTTTGTGATTAACTCGCAACACAATGGTTTCCATGGTGCGAATCTATTTTGTATTTCTCATTCTTCATGTCATATGTGTCGCTTTATGCTTATCCCCATGGCAATGACACTTCCTTAGCTTCTTAGCCATGCCACTCAACAAACACCTGCAAGGTCCCAATTACTAACCTGAATTCTGTTTCCGTACACCGGAGTGACCTTCGAGAGGCAGAGATCTGGAGTGTCAATATAGCAGTGTATCTCCCACACTTTATGTCTGGGTATTATGAACCATCTACAGAATGGAGAGGGATTTAACGTTGACACGCCTGGCTGACAGATGTAAATGGAAGTCAAGCCCGGATATTTACAAGCCATCAGACAAAATGTATTTAAATGTACACAGTGCATGGAGTAGGTGGCTATTGTGTTATCTATGCTGCCATCTCCATTGAGTTAGCATTTTATCTTCAGTCAGCACTTTCTCAGGGACACGTACAGATCAAGGCAGCCTGGAAAAGAAAAACGACAATGAAGAGAGAGAGGGGGGCAGAGAGGGGGGGCAGAGAGGGGGGGCAGAATGTGGAGATGTCAAAGACTTCCACTTGGTGCGGGTTGATGTATTTTCCTCACCATTGAGCTCACATTTACATAAATACATATATAATTGATATTCAGTGTGCATGTGTAGTTTGATGGCAAGTTGGAGGGTGACTGCTAGCCAGGGTGAGATCTCTCCAAATTACACGAAGCACGAGCATTTCCCAGGTTGAATAGACCAGCTATAAAAGGTTCATTCATTTATTTCCTTTAAAGGACAGAGATATGAAGCACCTCCCTTGGAGGCTGAGGAAGGAAAGGAGGTCCTCACCTCAGGCAAAGCTTCTCCCCCACACTCTCATTAGCATGATGATGATGCGGGAGGGAGTACTTCTCTTTGTCCTAGTCTTCAAGGTTAGGTACCTGTAAAAAAAAATATATATATATATATAAAAATAATCTCATATCGTACATATGAAAGACTGTTGATTTCCAAAGGGGACATTAGAACTTGGACTGTAGCTGTGAAGAGCTACCGACAGGATACTGTTGCCTACTGTGTGTCGGAACAGAGAAGGCGATTAGTTCTGACGGAGGGGGGGGTTACGCATTAAGGGAACGATAGCTGCATTTCAGCGGAGTCAATTACTGTAACATGGGGTAATTACTCTGGTGTATTGGTAAGTTGGCAACAGCTTACCAAAACAGCAGACCTGACTGAGCTGCCATCCGTGTCACGGGTGTGCCAACAGACTGCACGTTGGTTGGAATTCAAATGGAAAGAAGGAGAATACTGTGGAAGATGTCCCTGGACTTCCTGTATGACTTGTCCGTGTGCGCTGTAAGATGCGGCGTCCGAGTATGCGTGCAGAGCTACAGGGTGTAGAGAATGGGATCAGTTCATTGGCCTCTAATTGTCAGTGGCGTATTTGTTCTCTCTCATGTCAACACTGTGGCGAGGCTGTCATTGTAGCCTAAAGACTACTGTCTGTACAGTAAAACAGGTTGGGTACATAGTTGGGTATAGGTTCACACAATGTATCATTTTGTCCTCAGTGATTGGCTTCCACCGTTCAGGCGTAGTTGTCGGTAGCAAGGTAAAACTAAAGCGGGGGAGCTCTTTTCACTCAGAGAGAAGCGCACGCCATGGACCTGTCTTCACTCAAGAACCAAGTGACAGCGTTTTCCCCCTGAGGTCTGAGGACAACAAGGTGTTCATCAATTGTAAAGCAAAGGGGAACCCAGTCCCGCATTATAAGTAGGTGCTTGTCCTTTAAACTCTAGCTTTTCATACCTTTCCCCGTGTCAGTATTTTCATTTAGAATACTATGTTGTCCTGTGGCCATGTTGGCTTGTACTGTCTGATCGTGAGGAATAATCATTTGTGTTTGTGTGTGCGGCTCTACAGATGGAAGGTTGATGGGGGATATATTGACATGGATTTGAACTACAACCTGGTTGAAGGAAACCTGTTGATCAATCACCCCCATGCAACACATCACGGGGGGCGTTTACCAGTGTATTGCTACCAATGTCTTTGGGACCATCGTCAGCAGGGAGGCCAAGGTTCAGTTTGCATGTGAGTAGATTTGGACTCCTATCTTCAATACGAAGGAACAACAAAACACTGCCATTTCAGACATTTACCTAAAAAAAACATTCATTTTCAAGTGTTTTTTAAAGACACGTCTTCGAGAGACAGTCTGTTTCTCTAGTCATGACACATCAAGTGAAGATGTTATTTGCTACGATTTAACGCACGATTAAGTACAGCACAAGCAAATCATTCAGGTTAGGAACCCCAAAAGGGTTTTTCTTCTCACTCCGGAAGCATGTTTTAATTTGAGAAGAGCTGTTACTTTGGGGTAATTGCCGTGTTGACATGCACTAAGCCTGCAGCTCCATTAGTGATTAGTGTAAGTCGGAATCTTAGAATGGTTTTTAACTCTGGCTTAATGTTACACCCTGACTAAATCACATCATCTGGAGCGCTTTCAACAACAGATGGGCACGTTTACCTCTCTTCTTCTCACTCAAATGCACTGTGAAATTCACTCCCTCTGTAGCCAGTGAAAAGATAAACATCATTCCAGACTAAAGTTCTCCCGTGAGTTCATCAACACATTTATTTACATCTCTGGAGATAGTGCCAAGACTAACCCAGTTGGAATGGTCCACCTGAGTGATATGCCTTTGGTAGACCTGGTAGGGTGTTCATATGGCAATGTTGTTTCTTTTTACAATGCAGGTCTACTGACAGGCTCCAGCTAATTAAACAAACCAAACCAATCCCACATTACGTTTAGGGAAGTTATAACCAATCTCAGGGGTTAGGGGTTTGTATTATTCATGCAGGAAGGGTGCTCATACTTGATATGTTCATTTAAATGGTGATAAGCCTTCGGATGAGATGAGACTTTGTTATTGTTGATATTTGCCTGCCCCCCTCTTGGGATTTGAATGATATTTCCAAAGGTTTGGGGTCCCTGGAGCTGTCTATTTCTCCTCGTAATGCAGCAGCATTTAATGAAAAGTGAAAGTGATCCGTAAAACCCCGGTTTAGAGAGAGGTATTTATGTCTCTCCCTGTTCACACATGTCACTGGTGGTATTAGCAGGGAAGTAAAGCAAATGAGGTACAAGCAATGTGCATAGAGAGGAACATGGTCTTCCAAATGAAAATGCCCTCTCCAGAATCTCACTGCAATTTAGGGGAGGTTCAACTATTGACGTCTGAAAGTAATCAGAGCCACTTTGTCTTTGCCTCCCCACAGATCTTCAGAACTTCAGCAGAAAGTCCAGGAACACAGTGTCAGTGAGAGAAGGCCAGGCTGTGGTGCTGCTATGTGGCCCTCCACCCCATAATGGAGGTACCACACTCTTACAACAACAAAAAGGTGCTATCTAGAACCTTAAAGGGTTCTTCGGCTATCCCCATAGGAGTACCCTTTGAAGAACCCTTTTTGGTTCCAGGTAGAGCCTTTTTGGGTTCCATGTAGAACTCTTTCCGCGGAGGGTTCTACATGGAACCCAAAAGGGTGCTCCTATGGGGACAGCTGAAGAACCATTTTGGAACCCTTTTTTTTCCTGAGTGTAAAACGCTTTGTATCCTCAACCCTTACTGATTCTATGCTGCTTCTCTTTCACACACGCCCCAGCTATCTTACGCCCCCTCACAATCACACCCACTTTCCTTCCCCAACACTGCTGCACGTCTCTGCTCTCATATCTACTATTTCTTCTCACTTCTAGTCTTTCATATCCTACTTTCTCTCTCTTCCTCTCCCGTGGGACTGGCTTTTATGATCAGTCCTACTGGACTGGAGCAGGATCCCTCATCTACCTGAACTCAACCCAAACTCCAAATGCCGTTACATCCCCAGTTCATACCCTCACACTTCATGGCCTCAAGCTCACTCTTTCCCAGTGTGACCCGCTACCGTGCTATCATTTGTAAGCCTCCGGCGCTCCACTTCCTTCCAGCGCTCCTGGTGGCTGGTGTGTCGGGGGGCGTTTATCCCGTGGCACAGCTGCGAGTCTGTTCCGTGTCTGTGTGCTGCTGATTAGCAGACCCTCAAAGTGCCCCGCACTCCTGAAGCCATTCCGCGCCACTACCACAATTTCACGCCAGCGTACCAGCATTTCTCGACTCTCTGTGTCCAACTGAATCAATGGCCACGAGGGATTCAAACCGCACCTTTTTTGCAATCTCTCTTCCTTTTCCCCAAAATGCCTTCATCTCTTCATTTTATATTTTCTAGTTTTTCTTCCAGACATTTGATGGGATTGTGTTTCACAATGCTGCTGTCTCCAGGTGGATTTCAGAGGAAAGGCATACATTTTTGAATTGGAGAACAACGCTGTGGATTTTTAGATCCAAGCAAACATGTTTGTTTTGTGTCATAACTTGTAGTAATGTCAAACCAATTTAGCGCAAGTTATTGCTGATACAGAAATGCAGAGCCATATAAATGTTATTTCAAGCAACTTGAGCCATCAGTAGTAGGTGTTCTGAAATGGTCTGTGTTCAGTATTCAATTCTGCGAGTCCTCTGTTGCTGTGAGACCACAACCCTTAAGCAGAACCACTCCATAATACTCTCTAATCATGAAAGGTCTGTCACTATGCCCTGACTTTCACTATGATCATTTTAATTCACTGTTTCCCTGAAGGAAGCAATAGGATCTTTACTGTCTGCCCAGTCAAAAGTCTGACTGCAGGATGTAATGTGTTCCTTGATCAGAGGGGCTCTAATACCCCAGCCCACCCTACCCTCCCTGTCTCTTAAGAAGCTCTTAATTTGACATTGATGTCTCCAGATCCCGCTGTTCCACCCCCCCCTCTCTCTCTCTCGCTCTGTCCATCTCTCTTCTCTCTCTGTCTCTCTTTCACCCCCTCTCTCTCTCTCTCTCTCTCTCGCTCTGTCCATCTCTCTTCTCTCTCTGTCTCTCTTTCACTCCCTCTCTCTCTCATTAAAGGGCCGCCGAGTCTAAAGGCTGTCAGGACAAAAAAGGACCCAGCCTAGATTACGATAATGTTTTTGAACTTGGAATTTACTCCACTGTCTGTGTGATCGGCATAAGCCGGGTGGCACTGACCCGTAGTACGCGCGGGAGGAGGCTGCTATCTCCTCTAACTGAAAATGGAATTCAATAGCGTATCCAAATCCCTGCTTGCTCTCTGAAATGCTTGGAGACGTGAAAAGAGCAAGGTTCAGCCATGTTAAGCTGTCGAGCTAAAACAACAAACAAAAAACATAACATTATTGAATGCCGCGTTATTCAATTAGAAACTGTTTGAAATACTGCTGTTGAGTATGTCGGTGGGCAACAGTGGGCACAGACTAGAATGCCATGACTGCCATGGAGGTGTCACCGTCTGTTAGTGCGACTGTTTTTTGAACTGCCCCCTGCACATAAGTCTTATTACACTGTCTAAGTGCAATGTTATTAGATATTATAAGATGCAACTACTGCATGTCTCCATCCTTTTTATAGCTACAGTACAGGTACAAGAGTCTAACCTGATCTCTTGTTTATCCTTAGTTTCGCCCACACTGGCAGATTTTGTGATGTCATTGGCACAAGTATCTCTTCCTCTGTCAATGCCCACGATCCTCTGCGGTCGCTGTCTGTGCTCTTTCCCCTGCAGAGATCAAATACTCGTGGGTTTTCAACGGACGCCCAAGTTTCCTGCTGCAGGATACCCGTCGCTTCGTCTCCCAGAGGACCGGCAACCTGTACATCGCCAAGGTGGAGGCCTCCGATGTGGGGAACTACACGTGTGTGGTGAGGAACATGATGACCAACGCCACCGCGTACAGCTCGCCCACCCCCGTGGTGCTGCGCAGGGACGGTGAGCATGCTCCACTGCTTCCACTGGCTCCACTGGCTCCTGCTTATCCTGCATGCTGACCTCGCCTGTACAGTTGTGGGGAGTGAAAGCTAGGGAGATAAATCAGTCGTCTTGAGCGCGACGGTGTTTGTTTAGCTGCTGCTCAGGATCGGGGTTGTGCTGTATTCACGCTAACGAGCCGTAGGTCTGATGCCGCGTTCAAGACAACTGGGAACTCCGAAAGAATACACGGTTCAATCATGACGCCAGTGATCTTCAGGTCGGTCAACTGGAGCTCTAAGAAAGAGGTCGGAGTTGGAGGACCGTTGAAAGGGATTTTTCTCAGTCGGAGCTCGGTTTTTCTTTCTCCAGAGTTCCCAGTTGTTTTGAACGCGGCATGAAAAGCCATCTCTCCCTCTGCATGAAAAGACACGTTTACGCATTTCCTTATCCGGAAATGTAGAGTGCATAGACACACACAGACACACTCACACACGTGCACACAAACACTTTTCTGCACAGTGAGATTCACCTCACCAACCCCATTACCAGTGATTATACAGTGTGTGCCACTTAAGATTTGAGCTGGAGCAGAGATGTTGTAAAGCATATTAACACGCAGGCATGCCCTTTACCAACCTGCTCTGTGCCACAGTTCTTGCATTTCATTTGAATTATAGAATGCAATGTTCATTTTGTGTTTGAATTAATGTGATGTTCTTCCACCTGACACAGCTGTAATGGGAGAGTATGAGCCAAAGATTGAAGTTCAGTTCCCCGAAAGTCTTCATGTCACCAAAGGATCTTCAGTGAAACTGGAATGTTTCGCCTTAGGAAAGTAGGTCTCAAATCAAATCAAATTGGATTTGTCACACGCAGCGTTTACAACGGGTGTGGACTTAACCGTGAAATACCAGATCAATGTGGAGTTATATACAGGGAGTGAGTACCAGTACCAGATCTATGTGGAGTTATATACAGGGAGTACCAGTACCAGATCTATGTGGAGTTATATACAGGGAGTACCAGTACCAGATCAATGTGGAGCTATATACAGGGAGTACCAGTACCAGATCAATGTGGAGTTATATACAGTGAGTACCAGTACCAGATCAATGTGGAGCTATATACAGGGAGTACCAGTACCAGATCAATGTGGAGTTATATACAGGGAGTACCAGTACCAGATCAATGTGGAGCTATATACAGGGAGTACCAGTACCAGATCTATGTGGAGTTATATACAGGGAGTACCAGTACCAGATCTATGTGGAGTTATATACAGGGAGTATCAGTACCAGATCTATGTGGAGTTATATACAGGGAGTACCAGTACCAGATCTATGTGGAGTTATATACAGGGAGTACCAGTACCAGATCTATGTGGAGTAATATACAGGGAGTACCAGTACCAGATCTATGTGGAGCTATATACAGGGAGTACCAGTACCAGATCAATGTGCAGAGGCACAAGGTAATTTGAGATAGATATGTACATGAAGGCAGGGTAAAGTGACTAGACATCAGGATAGATAATAAAAAGGTATTTTAGGTAGATATGTACATGAAGGCAGGGTAAAGTGACTAGACATCAGGATAGATAATAAAAAGGTATTTTAGGTAGATATGTACATGAAGGCAGGGTAAAGTGACTAGACATCAGGATAGATAATAAAAAGGTATTTTAGGTAGATATGTACATGAAGGCAGGGTAAAGTGACTAGACATCAGGATAGATAATAAAAAGGTATTTTAGGTAGATATGTACATGAAGGCAGGGTAAAGTGACTAGACATCAGGATAGATAATAAAAAGGTATTTTAGGTAGATATGTACATGAAGGCAGGGTAAAGTGACTAGACATCAGGATAGATAATAAAAAGGTATTTTAGGTAGATATGTACATGAAGGCAGGGTAAAGTGACTAGACATCAGGATAGATAATAAAAAGGTATTTGAGGTAGATATGTACATGAAGGCAGGGTAAAGTGACTAGACATCAGGATAGATAATAAAAAGGTATTTTAGGTAGATATGTACATGAAGGCAGGGTAATGTGACTAGACATCAGGATTGATAATAATAAAACAAAGAACTGAGTAGCAGCAGCAAATGATGAGTATAAAAATGTGTGTGTTATGTGTGTGTGTGTGCGGGTTTTGTGTGTGAGTGTGTATATAGTGTGTATGGCATAGACTGACCATGTGAATCGAGGTGAAATCTATGATACCTTATTGATTTATTCCATGTAGAAGGATTTTTAAACCTTGAGACAATTCGAAATCTATGATACCTTATTGATTTATTCCATGTAGAAGGATTTTTAAACCTTGAGACAATTGAGACATGGATTGTGTATGTGTGCCATTCAGAGGATGAATGGGCAAGACAAAAGATTTCTGTTCTTTTGAACGGGGTATGGTAGTAGGTGCCAGGCGCACCGGTTTGTGTCAAGAACTGCAACGCTGCTGGGTTTTTCACAATCAACAGTTTCCCGTGTGTACCAAGAATGATCCACCAGCCAAAGGACATCCAGACAACTTGACACAACTGTGGGAACCATTGGAGTCAACATGGGCCAGCATCCCTGTTGAATGCTTTCGACACCTTGTAGAGTCCGTGCCCCAAAGAATCGAGGCTGTTCTGAGGGCAAAACGGGGTGTGGGGGTGCAACTCAATATTAGGAAGGTGTGCATAGAGTCATTGCAAGATAGGGTCAGTGCAGATAGTTTGGGTAACCATTAATCAACTGAGATCATTAGCAAGCACAATGTCGCAGCATCACATAGTCTTTGCATATGGAATTTCAGATTCTGAGAATGTACTGTATTAGTCATTGGCCAGACATCTCCCATGACACACAACAATGTTAGATATCTATGTCTGGCAGCTAATGTATTAATACTAAGTGTCAGTATGAAGCATGTGGCTGTGGTGACCTTTCCTGCCTGACCCTCTCCAGCCCAGTGCCTTCCATCACATGGAGGAGAACAGATGGGAATCCCCTCCCTGGCAAGATCAAAATCAATCATTCCAACGGGGTCCTGGAAATACCATATTTCAGACCGGAGGATGCTGGTGTATATGAGTGTGTTGCAGAGAACTCCAGAGGAAGGAACGTTGCCAAAGGACAACTCGTATTCCAGAGTATGATCACATCACAACGTATATAGATGAACAGTTGTATGTTGCTTTTGTGATAGGCGATAATTCACTTAACTGTTCAGAGGATTTCCTCATTTTATTTCCCAGGCTCATAAATGCTTATTTGTTTAATAATGAAACAACTCAAACCAACAAATGGTTTTCAACTTAAATCCTTAAATATAACTAATAAAAATGAACAATTCCTTGAATGGTAATGGGTTTATCTGGCTTTTGTCAACGTTTAGCTAAACAAGTCTAATTAAAATTTAGAGTCCATAAATTATGGATAAATTATGGATAATGAGTCAGGCCTGGAAAACCCTTTTCTGTATGAAAGGCCATTATAATGACAGGATAATCTGGAATTAATTTGTACCAATTAACCTTTCTGTTTAGTCATTCTGAAGTAGCTAAGCCGTTGTCTTGCCAACTTGAATACTGCCAATAGCCAGTTGGTCCTTAGAGAAAAATACAAATGGCATCCCAAGCTTAAGGCAGCTTCCAGCTCTTCCATAGAGCTATTGTTTGTGCCATTATTTATTTTAGGACGACTTAACAAAACAGTTCTGCATTGGAACTGTCAATATAAAGGCTGACATTTTGTTACTAAATCGTGTTCTTTATTCTCCAGGTGTTGAACATCTGCAGTGGGTCCAGACGTTGAAAGATGTTCATATGGCCATCGAGGCTAATCTCCAGTGGGAGTGCAAGGCGAGCGGTAAGCCTAAACCTGTGTACAGATGGCTGAAGAACGGGGAGCCCTTGGTGCTGGAGGTGAGAATGGCTTGCTAAACATTGTACTGAGCATTTTGTATGTGTCATTGTTATACTCCATTAAGAACTACTCTACCCATCTTAAGACCCTTTTTCATCTCAGATCAAAGGCACGAGATCAAACATTAAGCCGGTTTGTATTTCAAAAGTCTACCCGTCACAAGGTTTGCTGCAAAGGTCACACTATCACAAGATAGATGATATCCATATTTCACTGCAGAAAAATCCTGATTGACAGTTGTTTTTTTGCTAAATCTTACATGGCCAAAATATCTAAAATTGTAGTTGGCATGAACATTTGTATTGTTCAGATACTAATCTTCCTAGGTTATGCATTTCTAAAAGTATCAATTTAAGCGTAGTTTTATCACACATCCCATACTAAAGTGTGTTAATGAGGGTGTGTATGTCTTGCCACCAGGACAGGATACTGGTAGAAGGTGGACGATTGGCCGTCCCCACGATCAACCTGTTGGACTCTGGTATGTACCAGTGTCTGGCAGAGAATGAACACGGCGCCATCTATGCCAGCGCTGAACTCAAAGTTGTAGGTAAGCATGTCTGGAGGACTCTAGTCTGGAGTGTTTGTTATGTCTTGTTTAGAAAGTTGAAGCCAGAGACACCGCAAGGTCAAGACATTTGTGTAGAATCACTGTCAGTAGTCAGAACCAACTCCAAAATAAAATTAACAAAAACAGTGAATATTAGCTGAGCCATGGTTTTTAGTCACATTTGCATATTTACTTGATAAAGAAAGCCAACCAGTGGTTTTTCATGAAATCCAATTTATATAATTGACTAGGATGCGTTTGACAGTTTGGCTAATGCATACAGTACATGCGATAGCTAGCTGCTGTGCCTTGTCAAAGAGAACAGAATGGTAGCAACAGGGTTTGTTCGGTTCCCCATGCAGCCTCTTCACCCGACTTCTCCAGCAGTCCTGTGAAGAAGTCCATGCTGATCCAGAGAGGGGGGGAGGTGATCATGGAGTGCCGTCCCCATGCGTCCCCTAGGGCCTCCATCTCCTGGCGGAGAGGGGGAGAGTTTCTGAAGGACAGCACGAGGTACAGTAACAGTCGTAGCAACAGTACGCATCGCTGCTCATGCCATTGATGGCACGTGTAAAAGGGCCTTTCTCCTGGGGCCGTGCTTAGCCTCTAGGACTCAACCCTATGTGTCTCTACTTACGAGGACTGACGTTGACGAGTGTTCATTTTTTTTGCTAACACCCTCTCTTTTTGCTGATGTCAACGAACTGTATCGCTCTCTGTACGTCTCTGAATTCAGGGATGTTCTGTGACCGTTATGGTAGGGGCTTTATGTTGATTATGACCTTGGTCTTTCAATCTTGTATTCAGCAGTGGCTATAGATGCTTCCTTGTAACCTCTCATGTAAGCCTCACAGCTTCACGGATTCACAGCTCACAAGTTTATTTGAAGTACTGGTCATAGCACCAGAAGGGTTGTGTGGATGGTGTCACTGCTGCATGGCCCTGCTGCTGAAGCAACACTAGCCTCAGGGGAATTACTGTACTAAATGTGGCCCTGCAGTCATCTGGAAGAAAGACTCCGGCCAAGAGTACGCTGTGGACCAATGGCTGTAGCAGGCCTCTCCAACCCTGTTCCTGGAGAGCTACCATCCTGTAGGTTTTCGCTCCAACCCTAATCTAGCGCACCTGATTCTAGTAGTTAGCTGGTTGATAAGCTGAACCAGGTTAGTTACAACTGGGTTTGAAGTGAACACCTACAGGAGGGTAGCTCTCCAGGAACAGGATTGGAGAGGCCTGGGCGGGAGAATAATACACTGAGTATACAAAACATTAAGAACACCTGCTCTTTCCGTGACATAGACTGACCAGGTGAATTCAGGTGAAAGTTGTGATCCCATAATTGATGTCACTTGTTTGATCCATTTCCATCACTGTAGATGAAGGGGAGGAGATAGGTTAAAATTTTGAAGCCTTGAGACAAATGAGACATGAATTATGCATGTTTGCCATTCAGAGGGTGAATGGGCAATACAAAGGATTTGAAGTGCCTTTGTGTTATGGTAGTAGGTCCCAGGCAAACGGTTTGTGTCAAGAACTGCAAGGCTGCTGGATTTTTCAAGCTCAACAGTTTCACATATCAAGGGGTGGTCCACCACCCAAAGGACACCCAGCCAACTTGACACAACTGTGGGAAGCATTAACGTCAACATGGGCCAGCATCCCTGTGGAATGCTTTCGACAACTTGTAGAGTCCATGCCGTGACAAATTGAGACTGTTCTGAGGGCAAAAGGGCATGCCACGCAATATTAGGAAGGTGTTCTTAATGTTTGGTATACTCAGTGTATGTCCAGTATACTACTACCTACCTTCTGAGGCACCCATGTTATGATTTACTCTCTAATCTTACTCAGCAGCTATATACGTGTGTGTGTGTGTGTGTGTATGTAATATAATAATAATAATAATATATGCCATTTAGCAGACGTTTATCCAAAGTGACTTACAGTCATGTGTGCATACATTCTACGTGGGTGGTGGGTGTACCCTGCGTACAAGTGTGTCTACCAACTGAGCTACAGAAGAAGTATGTGTGGTTGTGTGTGGTTGTGTGTTTGTGTGTGTGTGTGTGTGTGTGTGTGTGTGTGTGTGTGTGTGTGTGTGTGTGTGTGTGTGTGTGTGTGTGTGTGTGTGGTTGTGTGTTTGTGTGTGGTGTGTGTGGTTGTGTGGTTGTGTGTGTGTGTGTGTGTGTGTGTGTGTGTGTGTGTGTGTGTGTGTGTGTGTGTGTGTGTGTGTGTGTGTGTGTGTGTGTGTGTGTGTGTGTGAGTGTGTGCACACGCGCGCACGCATGTGAGTGTGTGCATGAGTGAGTGGTTGAGAGAAGGAGAGGGGGAAAAGGTGAGAGCTTATTCTCACCAGCAGTATTCTGTTTATTGTACTCCTCTCACACCCCTGCATATACTCCCTCCAATTCTGCATCTTTAATTTGGGTGGTGTGGTTGAGTCAGACAGATTGTGAACAGGAGCCTTGGTGATACTGCTCTGTTATTCTCCTTAGTCTCCTGCTTTAGGGCTGTGGCCCAAATCGATATGTGCTGCCACATTTCCATAGTATTTCCGTAACTCAGTGGTCCTGCCTCAACATGTGAGCAGAGCGATTGATTAGTTACTGTATCATATTCCACAGAGCGGTCATGGGAGAAAAGGAGAAAGAAGTGATTACACAGACTGTGCATCTGGACGAGAATACAAAATGCACGGCGTGGAACGGCGTTTCTTTCTTAAAGC
This sequence comes from Oncorhynchus gorbuscha, assembly GCF_021184085.1. Classification (NCBI taxonomy): domain Eukaryota; kingdom Metazoa; phylum Chordata; class Actinopteri; order Salmoniformes; family Salmonidae; genus Oncorhynchus; species Oncorhynchus gorbuscha. The sequence goes on from NC_060175.1 coordinate 51,326,385, forward strand.
AGATAGTTCTTTACGTTTTGTATTTGTTTTGCAGCTCATTGCCCCTCAGGTCATGTTCTCAACGCGCCTCCATCACTCAATGTTTGATATTTTTGTCAATAAATCAGCGCAAAGCACCCTGTGTCAGACATGCTCTCTGGGTCTCAGCTCAGCTGGAGTGAATACGTATTTATTTTTAAGAGCTGCAGTGAAATTGTTTGATTTCTGAGCTTGCTGCTCACAGCCTCTGCGTTTGATTTGCTGTATCAGAAGGTCACGATAGCTAGGAGTTCTCAGCATCATTTATGCATGTGTTTACATTGTGTTGGTTCTAAAATAACGTACAAGCATTAGACACCCCGTGGCCTCTGGTGTTTGTGGAATATGGCAAACAATGAATAGAAACCACTGCTTTGTTATGAGGTTGCTTTTGTGATGTATGACGTAAGCCACTTTTTAAAATCTAGTTTGTAACACTTTACATAGTTGGGGATTATGTCGCAAATAGATTAAGTCAATAATATCAACGAGAACACTGGTCCTAGAGCTGGGACGACAAACAGAAAAATGATTGACACCGACCGTACCAACCATTTATCGAGGACATTTTACTGTCATGATAAGTAGCCTATACTAGTGAAATGTGAAGTTTTCAATGAAATACTGTAAGTCTGCGTATATCGGCTACAATGGATTGTTACAATGGATAGTTACAATAGATAGTTACAATGGATAGTTACAACATTCAAAGTAGTAGTAGTAGTTCTAAGGGTACGGTAATAATTCAAAAGTACACTCTTAGAAAAAAGGGTTCCAAAAGGAGTCTTTGTCTCCATAGGAGAACCCCTTTTTTACCTTTATTTAACTAGGCAAGTCAGTTAAGAACAAATTATTATTTTAAATGACGGCCTAGGAACAGTGGGTTAACTGCATTGTTCAGGGGCAGAACGACAGATTTTCAGGGATTCGATCTTGCAACATTTCGGTTACTAGTCAAATGCTGTAACCACTGAGCTACCTGCTTATCCATGTAGAACCCTCTGTGGAAGGGGTTCTACATGCAACCCAAAAAGGATCTACGTTCTTCAAAGTACTTTCTAATGGGAGGAAGAAGAAAGGAAGAACCCTTTTAGGTTCTAGATAGCACCATTTAAAGTGTAGGCTAACCGGTGCACATTTGTTATAAACTTATCCTTCCATTTATCGTTATTGTGATATTTCAGTCAATTTATAGAAATATGGAGAGAGAAAAATTGCCGAGCTCTTAATGGTCCCTCATTAGTATTTCAGTCATATGCCTTTCAACCATTGTTGCTCTAGTTCCCTTGGTTTCTCAGTCCATACACCCAGCTACAAGAGAGATGGCTCTCTAGTCCTATCTGCTTTCATTACCTTTTGGAAATGTATTTTAGTGTTTTGATAGGATCTCACACATGGTGGATTTTCATGAAATTGAATACATAGAATGATCCTCTAGAGGAAGGATTCTTTTTTTTACCCCTTTTTCTCCCCAATTTTCGTGGTGTCCAATTGTTTTAGTAGCTACTATCTTGTCTCATCGCTCCAACTCCCGTACGGGCTCGGGAGAGACGAAGGTTGAATGTCATGCATCCTCCGATACACAACCCAACCAGCCGTACTGCTTCTTAACACAGCGCGCATCCAACCCGGACCAATGTGTCAGAGAAAACACTGTGCACCTGGCAACCTTGGTTAGCGCGCACTGCGCCCGGCCCGCCACAGGAGTCGCTGGTGCACGATGAGACAAGGATATCCCTACCGACCAAGCCCTCCCTAACCCGGACGACGCTAGGCCAATTGTGCGTCGCCCCACGGACCTCCCGGTCGCGGCCGGTTACGACAGAGCCTGGGCGCGAACCCAGGGACTCTGATGGCACAGCTGGCGCTGCAGTACAGCGCCGTTAACCACTGCGCCACCCGGGAGGCCCCGAGGAAGGATTTTACATGTTTTTTTAAACATTTGTATCTAAAAGCATAATTGAGAAATAATTAATCAAATCTGGCATATTTATGACAGGCCTTCTTTAAGTCCATAATGTTTCATCTGTAGGTGCTACAAAGCAGAATTTGGTGGCAAACAAAGCTTTACTGCATGCTCTGTAATAGAGGTCGACCGATTATGATTTTTTTAACGCTGATACCGATACCGAATATTGGAGGACCAAAAAAAGCCGGTGCCGATTAATCGGCCGATTAAAAAATATATATTTGTAATAATGACAATTACAACAATACTGAATTAACACTTATTTTAACTTAATATAATACATCAATAAAATCAATTTAGTCTCAAGTAGATAATGAAACATGTTCAATTTGGTTTAAATAATGCAAAAACAAAGTGTTGGAGAGGACGTAAAAGTGCAATATGTGCTATGTAAGAAAGCTAATGTTTCAGTTCCTTGCTCAGAACATATGAAAGCTGGTGGTTCCTTTTAACATCAGGTTTCAATATTCCCAGGTAAGAAGTTTTAGGTTGTAGTTATTATAGGAATTATAGGACTATTTCCCTCTATACCATTTGTATTTCATTAACCGTTGACTATTGGATGTTCTTATGGGCACTTTAGTATTGCCAGTGTAACAGTATAGCCTCCGTCCCTCTCCTCGTTCCTCACATGGCTCGAACCCGCAACACAACGACAACAGCCACCACATCGAAGCAGCGTTACCCATGCAGAGCAAGGGAAACAACCACCCCAAGGCTCAGAGTGAGTGAAGTTTGAAACGCTATTAGCGCGCGCTAACTAGCCAGCCATTTCACTTCGGTCACACCAGCCTCATCTTGGGAGTTGATAGGTTTGATGTCATAAACAGCGCAATGCTTGACGCACAACGAAGAGCTGCTGGCAAAACGCATGAAAGTGCTGTTTGAATTAATGTTTACGAGCCTGCTTCTGCCTGCCACCGCTCAGTCAGATACTTGTATGCTTGTATGCTCAGTCAGATTATATGCAACACAGGACACACTAGATGATATCTAGTAATATCATCAACCATGTGTAGTTAACTAGTGATTATTACATTTACATTACATTTAAGTCATTTAGCAGACGCTCTTATCCAGAGTGACTTACAAATTGGTGCGTTGCACAACAATTTAACTCCACCATATTTTCATTATCTCAAGCACAAAACAGCACATTTATACGTTTTGTAGAAAAATATATAATTCAAAGTTCTACTCTATGATGTCATAAAAAAAGTTCTACCCTATGACGTTCTACCCTATGACGTCATCATACATTTTAAAAACTGTGATTTACAAACACTATGAGATTTTTAAAAAATGAGGACGTTTCTTTTTATCTTTTTAACCACAGATAGAAATGCGCTGTTTTTACATGTAGACACTGGTTTGGTGCTGGAGATAATGAATAGGAGGTTGAACAGTAGGGATTGAAAAGTGGATAATTTGTCAAGTTTCTCTTATTTCAGACCTACTCATTCAAGGGTTTTTCTTTATTTTTACTATTGTCTACATCGTAGAATAATAGTGAAGACATCAAAACTATGAAATAACACATACGGAATCACGTAGTAACCAAAAGAGTGTTACACAAATCAAAATATATTATAGATTTTAGATTCTTCAAAGTAGCCACCCTTTGCACACTCTTGGAATTCTCTTAACCAGCTTCTCCTGGAATGCTTTTCCAACAGTCTTGTCGTGTCTTTACTATCATTAACTGAAGACTTCGTTTTTATCAAAAATTCTCTGCAATTAGAATTACGTGATTATGATTGATTGTTTTTTATAAGATAAGTTTAATGATAGCTAGCAACTTACCTTGGCTTACATTTGCTTAACAGGCATCCTTGTGGAGTGCAACGAGAGAGGCAGGTCGTTATTGCGTTGGACTAGTTAACTGTAAGGTTGCAAGATTGGATCCCCGAGCTGACAAGGTGAAAATCTGTCTTTCTGCTCCTGAACGAGACAGTTAAACACACCGTTCCTAGGCCGTCATTGAAAATAAGAATGTGTTCTTAACTGACTTGCCTAGTTAAAAATATATAACTTTTTAAATAAAGATGAAATAAAGGTGTAGTAAAAAAATAAAATAATTCAGCAAATCGGCGCCCAAAAATACTGATTTCCTATTGTTATGAAAACTTGAAATCGGCCCTAATTAATCAGCCATTCCGATTAATCGGTCGACCTCTACTCTGTAATATGAGTAATATTTGCACATACTTCAGGGGTACGCGCAATGCCTTCGGGGTACGTCAAATAAAAATGTGATTCACATGACTTTGTTATTCACATTTCCAAACAGTCCATTTATATTTTCCAACGGGGCTATACATTTGGGTGAGGTTTTTTTCTAAACTGAGCAGCCTCGTTTCATTGGCAAACCATTTAATTAAACCATCTAGTGTTCAGCGAAATAACAACGCAATGTCAAATACAGGTAGAATAGTCAAATAATTAACAACCAATCATATTAACCGTTACTGTCTCGCGGGAATTCCACTAATGGTCCGTATGTAGCCAAACATAGCTGCTGCTCATGTTGGTAACTGTACTGATGGCGCAAAAGCCATGACAGGGAGACATAGTTGAGTGGTAACGCGTGTGCAAACAGTTGCTCCCGACGCCACTTGGGTACACTGCAGCATCCACCGAGAGGCTCTTGCTGCCAAGGGAATACCTGAAAGCTTGGAAGACATTTTAGACACTACAGTGAAAATGGTTCACTTTGTTAAAGCAAGTCCCCTGAACTCTCCTGTATTTTCTGTGCTATGCAATGATATGGGCAGTGACCATGTAACGCTTTTACATCTAGAAGTGGCGCTGGTTATCAAGGGGCAAAGTATTGACACATTTTTTTAAATTGAGAGACGAGCTTAAAGTTCTTTACTGACCAGAATTTTCACTTGTCTGACCGCTTGCATGATGACAAGCTTCTCACACAACTGGCCTATCCGGCTGATGTTTTTTCTCGCCTGAATGATCTGAATCTAGGATTACAGGGACCCTCCACCACTATATTCAATGTGCAGGACAATATTGAGGCTATGATTAAGAAGTTGAAGCTCATCTCTCTCTGCATTAACCTCTTGCTCCTACCTGACACGCAGACGTCCCATCTAGACATCTGGAAATGCAAATGCGCTACGCTAAATGCTAATAGTACTAGTTAAAACTCAAACGTTCATTAAAATACACATGCAGGGTATTGAATTAAAGCTACACTCGTTGTGAATCCAGGCAACAAGTCAGATTTTTTAAATGCTTTTCGGCGAAAGCATGAGAAGCTATTATCTGATAGCATGTAACACCCCAAAAGACCTGCAGGGGACGTAAACAAAATAATTAGCATAATCTGCGCTACACAAACCGCACAAATAAAATATAAAACATTCATTTCCTTTGACCATCTTCTTTGTTGGCACTCCTAGATGTCCCATAATCACTATTGGGTCTTTTTTCGATTAAATCGGTCCATATATAGCCTAGATATCGATCTATGAAGACTGTGTGATAAACGGAAAAAAATAGCGTCTTATAACGTAACATCATTTTTTTAAATGAAAAAAGTCGACGATAAACTTTCACAAAACACTTCAAAATACTTTTGTAAAGCAACTTTAGGTATTAGTAAACGTTAATAAGCGATGAAATTGATCACGAGGCGCTGTATATTCTATAGGGGTACATCTGGAAATAATGTCCGGGTAAATCTCAACCAAAATATCCGGTCCGAGACCTGAAGAAATGGGCTGTCTCTTCTTCGTTTGACCAAGAAACAAAGCCTAGGCAAATGACAAGACTGTTGACATCGTGTGTAAGCTGTAGGAATTGCAATCTCGGCTCCAGGTAATTTGCTTTCCCATAGACAATACATGCAAGTGGCGCATTGATATATTTTCCAATTTTCAGTGATCAGATTTTCCTGCGCTTTTCGATGAAACACACATTCTGTTATAGTCACAGCCGTGATTTAAACAGTTTTATAAACGTCTGAGTGTTTTCTATCCACACATACTAAGCATATGCATATACTATATTCCTGGCATGAGCAGCAGGGCGCTGAAATGTTGCGCGATTTTTAACAGAATGTTCGAAAAAGTAGGGGGTAGGAGTAACAGGTTAAAAAGGACAACACACTGGTCTTTCCATCATTGTATGATTTTTTTGTGTGCAAATGAACTCAAGCTTACCGACAATGTAAAATGTGATATAGCGAAGCACCTGAGTGAGCAGGCACTTTCCTGAAAAGGATGACACAAACAACTGGATTCATTATACCTTTCATGTCCTGTCTCCAGTCCACTTACCGATATCTGAACAAGAGAGCCTCAGCGAAATTGCAACAAGCGGTTCTGTGAAAATGTAATTTAATCAGAACCAACTGCCAGGTTTCTGGATTGGGCTGCGCTCAGAGTATCCTGCCTTGGTAAATCGCACTGTTAAGACACTGATGCCCTTTGCAACCACGTATCTATGTGAGAGTGGATTCTCGGCCCTCACTAACATAAAAAGAAAATACAAACACAGACTGTCGGTGGAAAATAATTTAAGACTCAGACTCTCTCCAATACAACCCAACATTGCAGAGTTATGTGCAACCTTTCAAGCACACCCTGCTCATTAACCTGTGGTGAATTATTCGCAATTTTCGATGAACAAATAAGGTTTATATGTAAGATAGTTAAATAAAGTGCAAAATTATTGATTATTATTATGTTATTACTATTATTCCCATGAGCCGGGTTGTGACAAAAACTCACACTCATTCTTATGTTTAATAAATGTATCGTATAGTGTGTGTGTGTAGCAGGCTTACAATGATGGTGCTAGAGGGGGTGCTAGAGGGGGTACACAGCTGGAGGTTGAATATTTGAAGAGGTACAGGACTATAAAAGTTTGGGAACCACTGGTGTAGATGAAGGGGAGTCGACAAATTAAAGAAGGGTTTTTAAGCCTTGAGACAATTGAGAATGTGTGCCATTCAGAGGGTAAATGGGTAAGACAAAGTGTATATATCTATTTTTATAATCTTTATTTAACTAGGCAAGTCAGATATGAAGAAATTCCTATTTTACAATGACTGCTGTTAGTGGAATTCTAAATTCCTATATGTTTTGTAGCCAAAACCAAATTCGCACTCTTTCTATTTCATTAATGAGTTGTAAGTTCATTAATTATGCATGAAGTAGATCGAGACCAGTCTTAAAAGCCAGGTAACAGCGTTTAATTCAAGAGAGTACTAACCAAAAATACAAAGAACCTTACATTTTAAAGAGAGAACATAAAATGACATCATCAGTTTCTCACACTCTCTCCGATCCACACAATAGCGCAGTGTTTTCAGGTCTGGAGATTTCTTCTACTCCCCTCATAAACCAAACATTCCAATCTGTCTAAAAGATATCTTCTCCTCCACTAATGGAATATCAAGGACCATTCTTATCTGTTAGAAAATATATATCATCCCTCTCCCTTAAACTCCCGCAAGGTACAGACAATTAATTCGTTTTACTTACATTTTCAGTAACAGCTTAACCAAGAACCCATACATTTCATACCATAACATAATGGTATTATAATAAATGGTTCTAATTGAAATGTATACATTATTAATCATTTCAACTATAATTTCCTCCATCACTGCCTACCCAGGACAAACCCTTCTCTAACCCGGGCAACACTGGGCTAATTGTGCGCCTTCCTATGGAACTCCCGATCACAGCCGGTTGAGATACAGCTTGGGATCGAACCACGGTCTGTAGTGACACCTCTAGCATGGAGATGCAGTGCCTTAGACCGCTGCGCCACTCAGGAGCCTTATATTTAAGTTGCTTTGCACGGGGTATGGTAGTAGGTGCCTGGCGCACTAGGTTTGAGTGTGTCCAGAACTGCAGCGCTCCTGGGTTTTTCACACTCAACAGTTGCCTGTGTGTATCAGGAATGGTCCACCACCCAAACAATGTCTAGCCAACTTGACACAACTGTGGGAAGCATTGGGGTCAACACAGGCCAGCATCCCCTGTGGAATTCCTTCGACACTTTATAGAATCTATGGCCCTGACGAATTGAGGCTGTTCCGACGGGAAAAGGGGGTGCAACTCAATATTAGGAAGGTGTTCCTAATGTTTTGTACACTCAGCGTACGCCAACATCCCTCCAACGGACTATTCTATGGATTGTATTTTGTGAGCATTTCTAAAACCATGGTCTTTTTTGCCCTGGTTACGTGAGGAATCACTCACATGTTGTATAACGATAAGGCTGCAGGTAAAGATTCCCATTAGTGAATCATCTCTCCCAGTTATGCTGCTCTCTTCTCCTTCCCCTGTCCTCATTTTGGCCTTAGTGTCCCGCTGTGTATCCTATTAAAATACGCATTTAATCTTTTGTGCTGTCAATAGCATGGCGACCCTACAGCAAATCTGTTCTGCTCCAACTAAGATAATTGCTCTCTGCAAATGTGCTTGTAGAGAATTCAATCTTCCAGATAATTACGTTTTTATTCATGAAATAGTTGTCATTCAAACTACAGCATGGATATCGGAATGGATGTGATATGAAAGTGTTGATATAATTGTATGCTTATCCTCATTTATCAATCACTAATATAGTATTTTGAATCCCTATATAACCCAGTGAGGGCTATCAAATCATTATTGATCCTGATAACAACAGCTGTCTGTTCTTTCATTCTTGTCAGACGGACCATCATGGGTGATGGAACTCTCCGTATCAGCAACATCAGCGAATCAGACGGAGGGAGGTACACCTGTGTGGCCAGGAACCCCTTTGGGACTTCAAGCAGTACTGGTACTCTGGTGGTGAAAGGTACTTTTCCGGACACAGATTTCACTACCTTTTAAGCAGATGGTTTAAACCTGTTTAGAGAAAGAAAAAAAATACTAAGCCAAGCATGAAATTGATAATGAAATGTATAGTTGTTTTATGTTCCTGCTGGTTTGACAGAAACATAACTCATCCTTGGTTTTGTCAGCTGTGAGTTATTGGTCACACAGCGGAGGGTAGAAAATCCCTATATCTATAGTAGTGAGGAGAGAGATGTCCTGTTCCATCCAAGTCAGACATTGCATGTTAATTTTAGAAGAACTGCTGCGGCATATTTCAATGTGGCTGTTCTAATAACTGATGGTTCTACATGGATTATTCATTTTTTCCCCCTTAATTTGACACCATGATTGCATTTAGTTGAATTATTCTATCTCAAGACTATATCAATAAAACATCATGAAAAAAAACATGTAATAGGATTGAGAGGAAGACACTTCCCAATGGGAGCAATTTAAGATCAATTTGTTACATTAGTAGTAGGGGAGGCTGCCACTGCATTGAAACATCTTGTCTAAAGTACATTTTGTCCAGCAGCAGGTTTATATTCATATTCAAGGTAAACATGCTGTGTGTTTGTTTTTCTGTATTCTCAAATAGAGCCGACCAAGATAACAGTTCCACCGCTGAGTGTGGATGCCACTGTGGGAGAGAGCATCGTGTTGCCATGTGAAGTGTCTGGAGACTCCTCCCTGGATCCCACCTTTAAGTGGTTCTTCAACGGCAAGCTCATCGATTTCAACAGACAGGACCACTTTGAGATGATAGGAGTGGTATGTACCGTCTACCTGTACTGTACAGGAGACAGCACACAGTAGTCTCTTCTCACAAGCTTCATAGCTTGGACAGTAAAAAGCAACACCTTATATGAACATGTTAGAATATTTACAACCTCCGCACACAAGCATCCTGAATTGTACAGTATCATTACACCAACACTTACAGTGCGTTCAGAAAGTATTCACACCCCTTGACCTTTTCCACATTTTCTTGTGTTACATTTCAAATGTATTAAATTGAGATTTGGTGTCACTGGCCAACACACAATACCCCATAATGTCAAAGTGGAATGAAGTTTTCACACATTTTTACAAATTAATGAAAAAGGAAAGCTGAAATGTCTTGAGTCAATAAGTATTCCACCTCTTTGTTATGCCAAGCCTTAATACATTCAGGAGTAAATATTTGCCTAACAAACTCACTCTGTGTGCAATAATAGTGCTTAACATTATTTTTGAATGACTACCTCGTCTCTGTACCTCACACATAGAATTATCTGTACGGTCCCTCAGTCGAGCAGTGAATTTCAAACAGAAATGTAACCACAAAGACCAGGGAGTTTTTCCAGTGCCTCGCAAAGAAGGGCACCTATTGGTAGATGGGTAAAAAAGCAGACATTGAATATCCCTTTGAGCATGGCGAAGTTATGAATTACACTTTGGGTGGTGTATCAATACTCCCAGTCACTACAAAGATACAGGTGTCCTTCCTGACACAGTTGCTGGAGAGGAAAGAAACCACTCAGGGATTTCACCATGAGGCTATTGGTGACTTTAATACAGTTAAAGAGTTTAATGGCTCTGATAGGAGGACTGAGGATGGATCGACAACATTGTACTTACTCCACAATACTAACCTTAATGACAGAATTAAAAGGAGGAAGCCTATACAGAATACAAATATTCCAAAATATGTATCCTGTTTGCAATAATGCACTAAATTAAAACTGCAAAGAATTTGGCAAAGAAATGCACTATGTCCTGAATACAAAGTGTTATGTTTGGGGCAAATCCAACACAACACATCAAACATTGTGGTGGCGGCGGCCTCATGTTATGGGTATGCTTGTCATTGGCTAGAACTAGAGTTTTTTGTTTTTTTAGGATAAAATAACCAGAATAGAGGTAAGAACAGGAAAAAATCCTAGAGGAAAACCTGGTTCAGACTGCTTTCCAACAGACACTGGGAGGCAAATTCACCTTTCAGCAGGACAATAACCTAAAACACAAGGCCAAACATACACTGGAGTTGCTTACCAAGACAACATTGAATTGTTCCTAAGTGACCTAGTTACAATTTAGAATTAAATCGGCTTGAAAATCTATTGCTGTATAGTAATGATCAAAAACCAATTTGACAGAACTTGAAGAATAAAACAAAATAATGTAATGCAAATATTAAACAATCCAGGTGTGCAAAGCTCTTAGAGACTTACCAGAAAGACTTCTAGCTGTAATCGCTGCAAAGGTGATTGTAACATGTATTGACTTTGCAGGGTGAATATTTATGTGTTTCATTTTCAATACATTTGCAAACATTTCTAAAAACATGTTTTCACTTTGTCATTATGGGGTATTGTGTGTAGATGGGTGAGAAAAACAAATATTTAATCCATTTTGAATCCCGACTGTAACACATCAGAATGTGGAATAAGTCAAGGGGTATGAATATTTTCTGAAGGCACTGTTCATCTCAGACAAGACTAAGGCATTTAACATGGAGACCTGGCCAGGGAAAACCTGTGGACATGAAGATTAAAACAACCAGTCTGTTGCTGATCTTATGAGTAAATCACCTGACACTCCAGTGAACAAAGGCACACAAATATGTCTGCCTACAGGATTTATCCTCTGGTCTGCTGAGCACACAAAGACCCTGCACTAAAACGGCCTGTATAACACTGACATTTTCACTGTGAGCATCATTTGGCAGAGCTCTTAAACTTCAGGAAGTGTTTTTTGTTTTTAACACAAGGAGTGTTGAAATCAGTGTCACTCCAATGTTCCTACCTGCTCTTTTCTCTCACTGCTACTGCAATAGCATACTTAGGATAACAAAATATATATCATAATGTATACTGTATAAGTGGTATGAAAGGTGCTACACAGCTGGAAAAACATATACATTGAATGACTGTATTTTGAGACACTAGTATTATTGATAAATTGCACAATTTTTCTGTTCTATTGTCATCAGGGATTAGCTGGTGATCTGATGGTCAGGAATATTCAGCTAAAGCATTCTGGGAAGTATGTGTGCATGGTACACACTGTGGTGGACAGTGTCTCAGCAGCAGCCCACCTGATTGTTAGAGGTACGCACACACTTCCTCCCTGTGATGATACTTTGGTTTACTGGCATACTGTAGCACCCATAGAGATATACCATATCTAGGGTAGCACTCACCTAAAGAGGAATTAGACAACCTCAGACATGATCACCCGTTCTATTAATTCCCTTTACTTCAGCCAACTATTCTGGGTGACATTCATTCAGTGTTAAATAATGACTACAGGAGCATCTGAAAATCAATGCATAAATTTTCCTCTTCTCCTTCGTTTTTGAATCCTTTTGTATTTCCCCTCATCAACTGAAGGATCTTTATCTCTGCTGTGTGAAATATTAAATGTCTCTCTCTTTTGTGGGCAGACTGCTCTAACCTTGCCATCCTTTTTTTGGCTGACACAATAGAACTATTTGACAGTGGTTGTCCTTGTCTCCCTGTTCTGTGCCTGTGCTGCTGGTTATTTCAGGGCCTCCCGGTGCCCCAGAGGGCCTTATTGTGGGGGAAATCACTGACTCCACTGCCCAGCTCTCCTGGGAGTCTGGGCCTGACCACCACAGCCCTGTCACCACATACAGCATCCAGGCCAGGACCCCCTTCTCCATAGGCTGGCAGGCCGTCAGGACAGGTAGCTACAATGCCAGCCCATCCCTCACAGACACTGTTTACAGATGTAGGATCTTAATTTGATCACCCTGTTGCAGGAGAACGTTCTTGCAATGCAGGATATGTAGAACGTGTAGTGTATTTAAGGTTTAAAAAGGCTTCTGATGTTTGTATTTTCCCCTTTAAAATGTCTGTACTATCGGAATACTGTGGGAATAGTCAGCTTTGGGGATGAATTATGTGAACAGGAGTATTTATCTTTAATCATTCGTTATCTTGGGTGCCTTCTTGGATAAGTTATATTGACATTAATTGTATTACAGGCAGTCTTTGATAACATTAATGTGTTTTGTTGGTGGATGAGAATCCATATGTATTTAAATTCTAAATTCTTTAATCCTAGTTCCTGATTCTGTGCCTGGACAGATGTTTCATGCAACGGTGATAGATTTGAACCCCTGGGTGGATTACGAATTCAGGGTGGTGGCTAGCAACAATGTGGGTGTTGGAGAGCCCAGCATGCAATCCAAGCAGATTCGAACAAAAGCGGCAGGTACATTCTCATTTCTCTTTTTCCTCTTGTGGTGAATCTATCAACCCCACGGTGGAAATGTAATTTAACGGTCTGATTAGTTTCATTTTGCATGGAGTGTTCCGTTCAGCCCCTGATGAATTTCACCATGTAGAACCCACATACACTTTTCACGCCAGTCCACTGGTTATTGTGCCTTTCTCATCGCTAATTACGTGTAATGAAGACAGAATCAGCTCTGTTCCAATCTGACTGACACAGAGACAGATGTTAATAATTGTCCTAATAGGAAAAGAAAGTGAGAGATAATTTATTCGTGTGTTTAGGCCCCGTGGCCTATCTATCCATGTGGATATTGACACTCGAAACGTTTGCTTGTCAGATTAGAACTACCCGAGCAGGAGGCATCATACCTTTTATAGTATTCCGACGCTGTTCACATCAGCACTCAGGAATTTCTGCCATGATTAATTCATGTCAGCAGCATCAACAGGAGCCATGTGAAATACCCACGCCTGCCATAAGGCAATGACTTGAAAGTGTCTATTCTGAGTGGGTTAGCAGAGTGCTTCCGCCTGGCCCACTGAATCACAAGGGAAGAGTATTCCTGCAGTGCGATACACTGTAGTAACAGCAGTAGCGTGCACTGGCGCTCGTGCCAGTATCAACTCTAATTGAATTACATCAAAAAGCTAAGCCTTTGCATTGAAACCGTACAAAGATGAGGTGCACTATGATAGTGACATCAAGGCTTCCGTAGGGTTTCGGAGTAGTAGGGATTCAAATACATGCCTTTGCTCCGAGGAATACACAAACTTATATTGGACACTGTTGTTGTTTTTTGTCCATCCAGTTCCTGAAGTAGCACCAGGTAATGTGAGTGGAGGAGGAGGAAGGCGGGGAGAACTGGTTATCCAATGGGAGGTAAGCTTGCTGATCATCACAGACTCATAGAATACATCTTTATTATGACAGATCAGTGTTCTTTCCTTTCCTTTTTAAAATTATTTATTTGTTTTTCCTTGTATGTCAAGGACAATTACAAGATACAATACCTACAAATGTGTACATTTCAAATCACTCTTCTGACATGAATGGGGTTTTGACAGAATTCTCTACGGCGACGCGACTTCAATTAAATGGGTTTAAATTAAAAGAAGAGCTGTCTTGCCTAGCTATTTGCCTGTTCCAAATGGCTCCCCTGGTGTGTAAATCAAAATGCAGATGCAGAGATGGTGGAAATTGTTTGTGCATAAATCTAGGACGATGTCTCAGAATGGATGTTTCTGTGGGTTTCTTAAAGGGAATGAACTTATCATGCAGAATGTGTATATACTGTGTATATCTTTGGATATAATGCATTATGTTGGGGTATTTCACTGTTCAGAATTTGACACTTCCAGTTGAGGTAGTAATTTGATATTCAGTTCAACCAATGGGAAGGGATAAGAATTGCTACAATGTATGCAGTCAAATTGTCTCTGTCTCATAGCCAATACCAGAGGAGCTACAGAGTGGAGAGGAATTTGGATACGTTGTGGCTTTTCGTCCTCTTGGTACAAGCACATGGAAGCAGACTGTGCTGGCTTCACCTGATGCATCAAGATACACCTTCAGGAACGACAGCGTCCCTCCCCTCTCCCAATTTGAGGTGAAAGTTGGAGTCTACAACAACAAAGGAGAAGGCCCGTCTAGCCATGTGGTTGTAGTGTATTCCGCAGAGGAAGGTTAGTTATTTTGACTATTTCTCATGATGCTGATGAAATGGAAGCTTTGGGTTAGTTTGACTTGAATGTTTACCATTCTCGATAATGTCCTTGGTCTAAATTTGTCATGCTTAGAGCCCTCTGAACCCCCGTCCAGAGTGTGGACCCGGACGCTGTCAGCCTCTGAAATCGAGGTGTACTGGGAACCCATTACCCAGACAGCCATCAGCTGGAAGATCATTGGATATGAGGTATGAAAAATATCCAAAGAATCATGATGCTGGTAGAGAGCAGAAAACAGCATGATAGATACAGTATTATCCTCACGATGATTGACTCAGCAATAGGTTGGCATGCATTTAAATAGGACTGCCAATGGCAAAAACGTGACATTTCCCCTCCCCCGAAAAATACCTTGGGATACAAAGGTATATTTCTCACCATCTAATCTAGAGTGAAGAGGTCTGTCCACAGCTATTCCAGTCTCCCAAGGAGCCTAATACGCTGGCTGCTTCCCTGCCTGAGTAGTGTTCTATAAATCACCCCTCACAAGTGTGAACATCATATATCAATTTCCTCCACAACCAACACTGTCCCTAATGACGGAACACCCTGAGGATCCTTGCCCATTTTCCCCTTATTATATAGCCTTATATAGCCCAGAACTGTCTGGCTGTAGAGAAGGCCCAGGTTGCTTGACCCCCATTGTGAACCTGGTTATCAGGTCCACAAACAACGGTGCTGGACGTGTCTCTAATCCTGTTTTAATGCTGTCGGGAGGTCTGAAATAACCTTCATGTCTTTGGTTCCAGGTCCTTTGTTGGGAGGACGGGATGCAAGAGAGTGATGCTGAGATGGTGAGGGTCACAGACCCTGCAGCCCTTCTCTCTGGGCTCAAGGGCAGTACTGTGTATCTGATCTCAGTCAGGGCCCAGAACAGCGCTGGAGCAGGGCCTTCTAGCCCCGCAGTCAACGTCACCACCAAGAAACCACGTGAGTATTCTCTAAGATGGAACAGTTGTCACATGCAATTTGAGCATTTCTCTCTCCGCAAGTTTGCTTTCACATATATGAAGCCTGTATATCCAGCAGAGGTTAACATGAATGGCATTGTGGTGGAATGCAGCAGTATACAGTACAACTTCCATGGCTTTAGAGCCTCTGTGAATACTCTACATCAACAGCACTGCTGAGACAAAACATCATCATCTGGGTAAAGCTTTGACTGCATGTTAACTGCAAGACTAGCGAATGGAATTGGATTATGTCATACCTACAAACATGTGAATTAGCAGTGTAGTGGCCAGAAATGTTTTTATGTGTATATTATACATCACGTGCGACTAATAAGACTATGCGATTGGCCTATTTAAATGTTTATCTGACTCCATAAAGATTATTAGCAATATGCGAGAGTTGAGTTACAGTAATAGGCAAATGAAGGAAGGTCCGAGACTGGATTCCAAATACAAGTGTATTTAACTACTTTGTAAAATGAATGGATTCACATTCAAGGCATAACGCTTACGTTACAAGACATTAACAAGCATTACAAGGCATTATTCTAAGCATGGTCAGTGAGAGAGACAGAAATCATAGCCTGAAAGGCCATGCCCCAAAAGTCCATGGTGTAGAGAGAGAAAGAAAGAAGGTGTCTCACCACAGAAGGTCAGGAACAAATAGGAGATAGAAAAATGAATATTGATCTTCCATAAGCATCTGAGTTGTTTGGATTCAAAACCTGAGTTGTTGACCAATAGTATTACTGTAAAGTTAACCTCCAATCAGATCTCATACCTACATGATGTAGCCTCTGCTTCTCAGAGGTGAGACAATTGGGGTTGGCAAGACCAACACGGAGAATGCTACATTTTTAAGGCAACACAGAGCACATTCTTGCATACAGTTGATAAGAAGAGTCACTTCTGGGGCTTTTTAATGAATAAAAAATGGGTGATAAGATGCTGTTTACCTTGACAACTCAGGGAGAGGAGGCGTGTTTATGAGCTTATCAGAGTAAGATGCAATTATTCAACTACTAACTCTTATCACAAAGCAATCAGCTATCCCTCCTTCTTGTGTTATCTTCTATTTGAGACCCACTGGGCGCAGACGTCAGTTCAACATCTATTCCACGTTGGTTACGTGGAAATAGGCTGGGCAGTATACCATATTTGACTATATACCGGTATTGATGCACAGACCGGTTTGGGTTTTTACTTTACCTTCTATAACGGGATTTTTATTTTTGTTTTGTTAAATGTGATACGCAGTGTGTAACATCCATTTTTAGAGTTTACTTCACTACTTGAGTCATTTCTCCATGGCACTTTCCTAGCCCGCACCGTCACCAGTGTTGCCAACTTAGCGACAAATCTAGCAACTTTTTCTGGTGTTATTGGAGACTTTTGGAGACTCTTACGTGAAAGCACGTAACGTTCTTACTCTTCTAAACGAGCAGCGGGTGCTGCCGTGGGCCCCACCACCCCGTCCCAAAGCACTCACAGGCGGCCCACCAAGAAACCCTGGCTTACATTCAGGGCGGGATGTAAAATGTAAAAACAAAAAAAAAAAAAACATATTTAGGGTATTTTTTACTCACTTTTTGTCTCTCCCACGACGTTATACCTCTCTCCTACAGAGTCCATCACAATTACATGCACATTGGCAATTATGCAAATTAGGTGATGATGTCATTTGGGGACTTATAGCGACTTTTAGGACAGCCAATAGCTACTTTCCTTACTGAGGAGTTGGCAACACTGATCGTTACTCAAGGAGCGCAAATGTTGTTCCTCGACCACGAGAAACTTGCATTCAGTCTGCATGCAACAATGTTGATGATTATGATGCCGTTTTCACTTTGCTTCTTAATATAAATACACTAGCATTCTATAATTACATTGTTAGTTTATGTTTCTTACATCTGCAAACAGCTAGTTTGTATTTTTTAGCAAGTTTAGCCTACATCTTGTTAGCTGCTAATCGCTAGTTAGCTGTCTATCTAGCTAGCTAGCTAATAAATGTACTCAGAGCAAACGTAACACGTGATTTAGCTAAACAGCCTGATAATACCAGTGATGGTGTAGACTTAAATCAGCATGTTGTTTGTGCAACAGTATCTTACAAATCAAAGAGGAATACGCAAAGCATGAATATGAGAACATGCAATGAGTCCAAAGATTACAGGGTCCCCTATGAGACGTATGATCAACAGTTTGGTTCCTACCCTGTTACAATAACTCCTCCCTGGCATATACGTTCAGCGTCATGTCAAACAACACTATGCAAAGTGCCTATAGAATTAGAATAATCATTCTATTTCCATGGAACCAACAGTTCACCCAAGTGTTTTGCACTAAATCGCAAGTCAAATCGCAATTGCAACATCTCAAATGAGCGCAGGAAATGCAAAAGTTTAATCGAACAGTATAAAACAAGTAGAATGGATAAAGACCCATTGAAATCACTTAGAATGTATGTGTTGCCACCCTAGGATCCTGCACTACCCATAAAGAAAACATAGAACTATTGTTATTCTAAAACATAAAATACTGTCCATTTTTTTAAAGATACCTTGATACGATATTTTGGCCATATCGCCCAGCCCTACATGGAAACAACATTAGTTCAACCAGTGTGTGCCCAGTGGGTAGTTCCTTCAAACAGCAGTGATTATGGGGATGTTTAAAGTGAGAAAGTAATTTTGAAGTAATTTCAGCTATTGACAGAATTGTACGTGATTAATTTGTGTGGCTTTATGATTGCATATCTTTCAGCACCAAGTCAACCTCCAGGGAATATTGAGTGGAACTTGACAAACTCCAAGATCTTTTTGAGTTGGGAACATGTCAAGGCAATGGGAAATGAGTCTGAGGTGACAGGATACAAGGTGAGTGTTGTCAGTGTAATAGCAGGATCTTTGAAAACTAGGAAACAAATGCAGTTTGTTGGTTTACCTCAACAGCTGTCTTATCTATTAATGTCTCCCTGGTCGCAGTGGAAGTATAAACCTCAGCACTTCCAGTGTCACATATGGATTGTCCATGCAAAATTGTGTGGACAATCCGTACAAAATTAAAAAGACGGGTCCTGGTGTTATGACACAAAACAAATCTGTTTCTCCATTGTTCTGGGTTTCCACTGAGTATGTTTGACTGAAGGTCTGCCAAGTTCTGATATGGAAACACACAAAATGTGTCCTGGTGGATAGCTGTTGAGGCAACACTTTCCCTAATGGCGTCCCTAATGGTGGAACGCCCGGAGGATCCATTCTTTCCTGCCTTTTGATCCCTCTGAATGCTCAGTAGTAAAAAGTGTTTGAACCTGCGTAACAGGAAGCGTTTCATGTCATCTTGAGTATCTGAACTCTGAGAGAATTCAGCAGAGGATTATGACTCAGAAAAGGTCCTGGTTTCTTTTAAAGTATTCATTTACAATGGAGCACCTTTCGCTAATTGATTGATCTGATATGGCTCAGAGATATGAAAGAGAAGGTGAGGAAGCAGCTGAGTGCCTGTGAAGCTCCACACTCAGACACTAGCCTCCATGGAGCGCCATGGGGGCCACACTAGCACCTCACACTATAATTTGCAATTCATGTCATCCTCTGGAAAGGGGCTTCTGAAAAACACAAATACAATTTCTGAAGACTATTTGGCTGCACAAAAAAAGACTTCTGTATTTTTTCCAAAAAAATAGCTCCTCAAAAACAATACAGTGGCATTATCCAAAAATGACTAATTTCTCATTTAAGTCAAACTACTGTGTCACTTAAATTTGTATTATTGATATCAGATACCATGATATTCCCTCTCCCGTCTCTAGGTGCTGTACCGTCAGAACTGGCTTGGGAAGACCAGCGTTGTGGAGACCAACAGGACCAGCATGGCACTGCTGGTCCCCTCTGGTGAGGACTACCTCATTGAGATCAAAGCCCTGAGTGATGGAGGGGATGGCAGCAGCAGTGGCCCCATCAGGATACCAAAGATGTCCAGTAAGAGAGAACTGTTTTTGTCTTTCACCATTCACAGGATTCACTTTTGCTACAATCGATTCAAGGCTTCCAGAGTGCCTTCAACACAATTCTGTCTCATAACGATGAATCCCACAGGTACTATGTGTTTGTTGATGAGTGTTTTTGTCTTTTTCAGGTCTTAACTCAAACGGCCATTTCACCTCAGCTCCATGCAAGATTTGTGCAGTTATGTTTTTTATACTTTCAAAGTTGACTTTATAAGACTTAAACATGTATCGCCTTTAATGAACTCTAGCTTTCAGAGTCAAGTACTCAGCAAAGGATGTGTTTTACGTGTACTTTTCACTTCTCAAGAATGTGAAATCAACAGCTAACTATTTAGAGTATTCAACGCAGCTGCATTGCCTTACTGTATGCATTTTTAAAATTAATTTGTCAACCAAGCTTTTGAGTGTTTTATGTCTAGATTTTATGCCGAAAGGATAGGCTTTTACATATGAGAAGATTGTCAATCCTTAGAACAATCTACATGAGATATTTATATGGCGGAAATATGAAAGTAATCAAATGAAAGCGCAAACATACCCCTTAATGATGTTT
The DNA here is from genome assembly GCF_021184085.1 of Oncorhynchus gorbuscha. NCBI lineage: Eukaryota > Metazoa > Chordata > Actinopteri > Salmoniformes > Salmonidae > Oncorhynchus > Oncorhynchus gorbuscha. The sequence goes on from NC_060175.1 coordinate 51,346,692, forward strand.
GTTATGTCCCTCAGTAATTACAAATCAAAATGTCTCGTTCCCCCCATGGCTGTGTCGAGCTTCTGTTTAGAATGACATGATGTCCTTTTCTAATGGTAGAGATACAGTACCTTGCCTATGTGTGCCTCATCCCTGTGTTTTGTTGTGACCTGTTTGTTTGTTATTGTAAATGTTCTGTAAGAATGAGTCAATGGTGGGAACGACCATGGTTCACTCCGAGGTTGTCCTTTAATTCCTTTATGAAGCACAGTGACAGTATGATCCGTCTGGTGGCCATCAACATTCCGCCGATTCCGGGGAAGAACATCCACATATGCTATTGTCAACATTTAACAGTATCGAAGGGCGGCGCACAATTGGCCCAGCGCCGCCCGGGTCAGGGGAGGGTTTGGCTCGGGGTAGGCCGTCATTGTAAATAAGAATTTGTTCTTAACTGACTTGACTAGTTAAATAAAGGTTCAATAAAAATATGACCACCACAGACATCTTCGATCAATATGCAGAACTGTACAGAAAAACATGTTCATGTGCATTGATACAGTACCTGGGGAAGATTTTCTCAAACATTTTCGATTAATTCAACTCTTTCTCCATGGTTCTTAAATCAAGATAGTTCAAGTTGTGGCTGAGTTGTGCTTGATAGGTGTTGCATAACTGTTTTAATACTATTGTATTAACAAATGAAATGTATCTCTGTGAGATGTAATTGAAAATGAATAAAATGTTTCAAATTGAAATGTCTATTTTTAAATGTGTTTCATTCCAGGTGTGTGTGTCCTTTTGAAAGTGCCAGCGAGAATGACAACCATCATTCACAGGAGTCAGTGTGACACCCTTTTCTGCACTAATGGTTACCATTCAGTTACCATGAACATGTAGCTCACAACACTGACAGACAGCATGGTTGCTGTGTTTTCCCTTGCCAAGGTTTTTTTTAACACAATCAACATTTAACTGAATGCTTTGGTCCTTGCTCAGCTCAACATTTACAAATCCAAATCCTGCAGTGTCTGTTCGTGCATGCAATTTAGATTGTTTTAATCAGAATTGAATTACCTGATTTTGATTTGATGCACTGCAACTTGCAGTGGACACTGACCCTACTAATGAAAGTGGCAGTTGCACCCACAAAACGTTGTCCAGTGCTTTCCAGAGTGCTTTTTTCCCCCAACACATCATGATTACATAATGGTTTAGAGGACATTAGGGTTAACTGCTATGTCAATCGAGAATATCACTGAACCTTACTTGGGTTAGACCAGAACATATTGCTTACCTTCATGCTCTTGCTAATATTGCCCTATTATCAGATGCACTGATGTCAAAACATTGAGAAGTATCAAGAGGAAATAATGTCTCCCTTCATGCTAACCCAGGGTGGTATTTGTAAGCAGCCCAATACTACTGAACGTATGGGTATTGTGTGGATATACCTTCCCCACATGAAACAAATATCCTGCTTCCAATCTATATGGTTGCCTGGATACAATCCATTCAAAGTCTTGTGCACAATGATGGTTAATTATCAATAACTCAAGGTTAACCTCTCATGAATACAGAAATGATTGATTATTTTTCAGATCCAGGAAAATCAACCTTCAAAATGTCCCATGTTTTCAGAGGTCAGGTCCCCTGTATGAACTCTGTTGAACACTACACTGCTACCATATGATTGAAGGCTCTCGTCATTTTTTCCCAATGAGAACAACTTTCTCAGAAAACAAATTGACTTGCAACAAGCAATTAGAATGGTAAATTCAGAGGTAAACATTCAGTAATCGGAATAGCGGGGGACAAAGGAAATCCACGGAACCGTTTTGAATCCAGTTAAATATTTGTCTAATTTTCTGTTTCCTCCTGACAAACAATGTCATGTTGAATGCATGATATTGGCATACTGATATCTGATATTGTATTTATTTATTTAGGACATATTGCACGTCAACGTGACAAGAGACAAATTGATCGGCACACACACAGGAATGTACTTCATAATGTGCCGGGGAACATTTTCAATATGATGTTAAGGTGTACCACATGGCATATGACATTTTCAAGACGAGGCATGACACAGGAAGACTACACCATAGTAGAGGAAGTGCATTCCAGCCAGCCACACATTGGAATAATCGTATCAGGCTGGCTGACAGGTAAGTGTCTGGATATGGACATTAATCTCCTGAGAACTGCTCTAACTCTGTGGAATACCCAGGGATTTCATAGCAGACGCTAGGCCGCCTGAAAATAGAAGCAGGTCTGGAATGAAAGTAGAAGTGTACTTAAAATGTCCTCTGTCACGTTATGTTGCACAAAGGTACAGTATGTCTTAAAATAACACAGAGAATTGATCTTGATCTCTTAACTAATTATTTTTTCATCACTGTATACCATCAGTATTGCATGTCGATCATGAACTGAATTAATAGTACCGACGTCTTATCGTGGTTATTGCTTATTCATATCCTGAGAGGGACATTACAATACTATACCTTCAAAAAGGTTGTTGTCACAGTAACACTGTGAAGAGATATGATGCAGACCTCCAGTTGGGGTTATGTTCTTCACTGACAGAGTTTAGGTATACAGTATAAGTGTCATAGAGTGTAATACACAAGCCTTTTAACCAAGTTTATTTGTGTCTTATAGCCTGAATTTAAAATGGATTACATTTTGATTTTGTGTCTCTGATCTACAGTACACACAATACCACATAATGTTAAAGTTGAATATTTGCTTGTAAAACATTTTTAATTAATAAAAAATGAAAAGCTGAAATGTCTTGAGTCAATAAGTATTCAACTCCTTTGTTATGGCAAGCCTAAATAAGTTCAGGAGTAAACATGTGCTTAACAAATCATATAACTTGCATGGACTCATTCTGTGTTCAATAATAGTAGTTAACCATGATTTTTTTAATGACTTCCCCATCTCTGTACCCTGCACATACAATTAAGGTCCTTCAATCGAGTGGTGAATTGCAAGCACAGATTCAACCACAAAGACCAGGGAGTTTAAATTCACCTTTCAGCAGGACAATAACCTAAAACACAAGGCCAAATCAGTTATATATGAATGTTCCTGAGTGGCCGAGCTACAGTTTTGACTGAAATATTTTTGAAAATCTATGACAAGTCTTGAAAATTGTTGTCAAATCAAATTGTATTAGTCACATGTGCCGGGGTAGACCTTACAGTGAAATGTTTACTTACGAGCCCATAACCAACAATGCAGTACAAATAAGAATAAGAAATAAAAGTAAGAAGTAAATAAGGAACAGCAGTAAAATAACAATAGTGAGACTATACACAGGGGGCTACCAGTACAGTCAATGTGTGGGGGCATCGGTTAGTCAGGGTAATTGAGTAAATATGTACATGTAGGTAGAGTTATTAAAGTAACCATGCATAGACGATAACAACAGAGAGTATCAGCGGCGTAAAAGGGGCGGGGATATGCAAATAGTATTGGTAGCCATTTGATTATATGTTCAGGAGTCTTATGGCTTGGGGGTAGAAGCTGTTTAGAGGCCTCCTGGACCTAGAGTTGGCGCTCCGGCACCGCTTGCCGTGCGGTAGCAGAGAGAACAGTCTATGACTAGGGTGGCTGGAGTCTTTGACGATTAAACATTAGGGGTCGAAAGGGGGGTACAGCAATGATCAACAAACAATTTGACAGAGCTTGAAGAATGTTAAGAATAATAATGGGCAAATATTGTACAATCCAGCTGTGCACGCTCTTAAGGACTTACCCAGAAAGACTCAAAGCAGTAATCACTACCAAAGGTGATTCTAACATGTATTGCCACACTCAGGGGTGTGAATATTGATGTACATTTGATATTTCTGTATTTCATTTTCAATAAATTTGCTAAACTTTCTAAAAACATGTTTTCACTTTGTCATTTTGGGGTATTGTGTGTACATGGGTGAGAAAAATATATTCAATACATTTGGAATTCAGCCTATAACACAAGACGTTGAATAATGGGTATGAATACTTTCTGAAGGCACTGTACAGTATATTAAGAATAGGACCATTGACCAGATTCCCATATGCCACTATAAAAAATGATGATCTGTGACAATTACTGATTATTGCACCATTTATATTGGCCTTCACGACCCAGTCATGCTTTTCTTGGATGTCAATGGAGTTCCCCCACCACCACCATCCACTGTCAATCTTAAATCATATAGCAGTCTTATTCTTGACAATACTTAAATAGCTGTTAGATGGAGATCAGTTAATTCAAGTAGGGACAGATTAGACAGCCCATCCTAAGGCCATGTAATGAATCTTATGCATTAAGAACCAGAGAACATTTGGCCCAGATTTCTCACAGATAACCACAGAAGTGGTGGAAGATCACTGCATATACACAAATGAGACTCAATGTTTCGAGGAGGAAGTCCAGGAAAATGCAACATGGAATAATGTCGGTGATAAAGATTGTTTGTCGGAGTCAAATTCTGTTGTTGGTTGTTGAAAATAGTTTGGAATGGTTGAGATGTGTTGAAAATCGGTGATTGGTAAAACATTAAATCTATCTTAGAATTATGGAAGTAACCAAGTCTTGATCTCATGTCCACACAAAACGTCAGCAAATATTTGCGATTTTTTTTTATATATTCAAGAGAATAAGTAGTGGATTTCAAAAGATGCAGGGTACAGAAGTTCTAAGACCCAGGTTAAAGCACTCATAATCTGCAAAATAGCACAAGCTACTTGGCCTGCAAATGCACATGAATAGTCAAGGTTCAGTACTGATAAAGCTGGTCTCAGGACTGGGAGCTATGACAGAGACATAATCTTTAAGGTAAACAGGATTAGAACTCAAAGGGAAAGCATTACCATACCAACAGTGAGATAAAATTGAGTTTAAGTGTGTCAGACACTCTCAGTATGTGGTTGTCTCACCTAGCTATCTTAAGATGATTGCACTCACTGTAAGTCGCTCTGAATAACAGTGTCTGCTAAATGACAAAAATGTAATGTAAATGTTAGCATGTTCAGTTCAGGACAATGTATGTTGGATTGTATGGGTGTAAGTGTGTGCAATACCAAATCAACTGATGGTTATCTGTAAGGACTGATGCTGGAGACAAGAAGCAAGTACAGGGAGTGAACATTTAATGGAAAACAGACATCAAACAGAGGAAGGACAGTGTCTGGACAGGGTGAACAAAACAACATTATGACAATAATGTCGACACGGGGAACAAAACTGAGGAACAGACAGATATAGAGGGAGCAATCAAAAATGTGAAGGAGTCCAGGTGATTACAATGAGCACAGATGCTCGTAATGATTGTGACAGGTGTGCGTAATGAAGGGCAGCCTGGCACCCTCGAACGCGCCAGAGAGGGGGAGCGGAAGCAGGCATGACACTACCTCCCCCTCTAGGGGCACCACCCTGCGTCCCACCTGGGCGAGCCTGACAGGCCAGGTGAGACATGGATGCTGGACAAGCCCACTGAGGCGTAGAAGCTGGACGAGACGGCTGAGGTGTGGGAGCCGTACGAGCCGGCTGAGGCGTGGGAGCCTGATGATCCCGCTGAGGCGTGGGAGTCTGATGGGCCAGCTGTGGCTTGGGAGCCCGACGAGCCGGCTGGTGCATGACATGGGATTGGAGCCTGCCGAGCCAACCGATGTAAGGAAACCTCTGAAGCCAGCTCAGACGCGGAAGTCCGACAAGCCAGCTGAAGCACCCCCGGTTCCATCGGTGTCCACACCCAGACCCGATGTCAACACCAAAAACAAAAAACAAGAACTCCCTGATGCTTCAAATAGTGGAATCAGCATTCTGTAAAGACCAACGCTGGGGATGAGAAGCAAGTACAGGCAGTGAACATTTAATGGAAAACGGACATCAAACAAAACAAGAACAGCGTCATGTACGGGGGGAACAAAACAAGAACAGCGTCTGGACGGGGGGAACAAAACAAGAACAGCGTCTGGACGGGGGGAACAAAACAAGGACAGCGTCTGGACGGGGGGAACAAAACAAGAACAGCATCTGGACGGGGGGAACAAAACAAGAACAGCGTCTGGACGGGGGGAACAAAACAAGAACAGCGTCTGGACGGGGGGAACAAAACAAGAACAGCGTCTGGACGGGGGGAACAAAACAAGAACAGCGTCTGGACGGGGGGAACAAAACAACATCCCGACAATAATGCTGATAAGGGGAACAAAGCTGAGGAACATACAGAAATAGAGGGGGCAGTCAACAACGTGAAGGAGTCCAGGTGAGTCCAATGAGCGCTGATGCGCGTAATGATGGTGACAGGTGTGCGTAATGAAGGGCAGCCTGGTGCCCTCGAGGGCCAGAGAGGGGGAGCAGGAGCAGGCATGACAGTCATCATAAATTGAGGAATTTGGAGCCATTGGTTGGCAGAATGGCACACTTGCAGAAAAGGAGTTCCACATAGAACCAAAAATGGTATCATATATGGAACTCTTTTGTAGGGTTCTTCTCCACTGACCCAAATAAAACCCTACGGATTCTTCTTCACCAAACCAAATGGTTTCATATAGAACCCTTTACGGTGCCATTTATGAATTATGGCTACTACTAATAGAACAGTGATATTAATAAGAAAAATATATATTGAATAATAAAATAATGCACAAAAGAATACCAACATAGTTTTGATATGCTATTGTCATTATAGTCACACTCAAACAACCAGTTTAGGGAATGCAAACATTGTTTGGAAATATGCACTGGTGGGCAGGGAGGCACTTTGTTTGAATGATGGCCCATGCCAATCTTGGTAACTCTGAATGCCTTCAGAGGGTTTATACATTCTTTGTGGACAGTACTGTATGGGTTATTTCCTGGCTGGTTCCTGAGAAGAAGAAAATTGCAGCATAAACATGAGTCAATCTTACACCTGCAAGAATGAAGGAAAAATGCTGTGCTGACATAATTATTATGATGCAGAAGACCAACTTACATGCATTTGCTGACATCAGTAGCAATGATATTTGGGTTCAGCGGCAACATCGCTAGTCCCTTTTTATGAAAGGGGTTCTTCCATTTTAACTAAAGAATGAAAAGGTTCTATATAGGTGTGCATATTATCAAGTAAATCTGTAAGGTCAACTCTAAAGGGTTGATATATTGAGATTTTGATAGTAGTTGACATTATGGCCATCAAAATAATTCATTCAATAATGTAAGTAAAAAAACATATAGTTGCTATAAACTGTCTAAACAATTCAAAATGTTATGTTGCCACCTTTAATTTAAAAAACTGATACAACTGAACTCTTTAGAACCCATAGCAGCCGTCGACAGCGTTTAAAAACATGACTGTAGAGACCGCGAACGGCCTTGTTTTTCAAACAATAATATCTGTCAATATGGCAAAATTTACTTGCAAACAACCTGTTGTGGTATTTGCAGAGCTGTCGTTATCAACCAGAAACCGGAAACAGGGTGTGCAGTCATTTTTTTTTTAAAGACTCGCTTCATGAAAAGGATGACACCGAGGCGGACACGACTTTTCACTGTGAAAGAGGCTGTATCCAAGTGATAGCTGAGGTTGACGCTTCGTGAGTGCATCCCAAATTCCCACTACACACATTTTATTGCCTGACAGACTAACTAGCTGGCTAGCTATAGCAAGCAGCTTGGTCCGTTTCCACATGAATTACATCGGTAGAAACAAGACAAAACAACCAACTAGTTAGCTAGCTGACTATATACAGCTAAAAACTGCAACCATTGCCATGAGACAGAGTGCAAACATTCAAACTCCACCGCTGATGTGCTCACCTGTACCAACCAAGTGATCATGACAGCATTTGCTAATCTGAGAGTTTTTCCCCAAATTTCACAGCATCAATTATTGACAGCACCAAACATATATCTGCCCTATTACTTATTTCACGCACCTCGACATCACCGCTTTTCAAGATGCAGGATGCACCTGAGCTCAATTTCGAGTCTCATAGCAAAGCGTCTGAGTACTTCTGTAAATAAGGTATTTCTGTTTTTTTTTAACACATTTGCAAACATTTCTAAAAACGTTGTCATTATGGGTTATTGTGTGGAGATTGATGAGGAAAAGCATTTATTTAATCCATTTTAGAATAAGGCTGTAAAGTAACATCATGTGGAAAAAGGGAAGGTGTATGAATACTTTCAGAATGCACTGCATAGGTATAATGGTTCCCAAATAGGCAAGAACATTATGTTTAGTCATTATTAGTTACTTCTGTCTTTAAATCAGTAATCTGATTCTGGAATTTCAATTGAAAAACACAATTTACTTGAATAATGATGATAACCGAGTGTCTCCCAATTACATTTTGAGTAATTTTATTAAACCTAGATAAAAAAAAAGCAATTAGCTTAGTTGCGTATCATGATGTTACCTGCCTCAAGCTTCACAATTATTTAAACGTTCAAGACACCTTTCTTTATGTTCATTTGGCGTCACCCTATTGGACATTATGTCACACTGATGAACAATAGAGGCAGTCAAATTTGAACACTTTCCAAAAATAATCAAACCATTTGTATATGCAACTTCTAAACATCAATAATGGATCCTCATTCAATTATTTAAGGGTATTCATTCCACTTACAGGGCCTCGAAAGAGCCCTGTATTATTATTTTTTGTCACTCCCCTCCCCGAGTCGGAGTGGGTCATTTACATGCCTGGTGCCTTCCTTGGATGTGGTAGCCATTTCTTAGGCTTCCTCCCTGGAATTGAACCCTGATTCCCTGTTACCCGTAGTCAACATGGTATGCACATAAAGTACCATTGAAAGTTGATAGGGCACACATTCGAATGAGACTTCAGCGCCGCTATTGGGGTCAACAAAACCATGATGCCAGAGACCAACCCCGCATGGGTTTTGGGTAGGTCTGTTGCGGTGACCATATTACCGCCACACTGGAGGTCACCAGTCATGAAGGCAGTTACATTCCACGTGACTGTTTAGTCACGGTAATTAGGCTTCTCCAAGCTCTGATGCTGCTGATGGTCATTAGTATCCTACCAAACTTGCTAACTGCCTGGTACTCAGCCCTCCAATCACTCTGACATCTAAAGTTACATTAATAATGCTAAATTAAGCATATGGGAGTACCTATTTATTTGTTAACAGTTCAATATAGAATAGTGTGCACTCCCTTAAATCGTTTGGAGAAAATATCCTTTCACTTTTATTCAGCTTTGTTCAATTGTATTCTTCATACTAAAAAATTATCTAAAACAATGCCATGGAATTCTAAGCAAATCTTGTCTGCTAAATGAACTAGTGTAGCCCACAGCCATATGGCATAGCCAGATAAGGACCTAACATAAGAACTCAGAGTACGCTATTCTGTTCTTCTGAAATAGACTGCATTTTCTTTATATCATGTTTGTTTAGACCTGTCAAGCACAAAAAATGAATTTATTGTGAAGGTGTAGGATATATTACATGGATTTATTTTACTTTTTAAAATGTAGATGTTCCAAAGGTCTGCATCAGTGGCTTGTGTGGAAGCCAGGAGATACTAAATGTGTTTATGTTAATGAACGGTAAATTACCGTGAGACCGACAGTTATTTGCTTGACAATCACTGGCTGATGAAATTTAGTGAACGCCACAGCCCTAGTCGTGGGTCTGATAAATGCACGTATCCCCGAAGGTCAGCGCTCATTGGCATGTATTAGCTCTAGAATTTCCTCAGTTATCCAAGTAACGTTGTTGCAATCAAAGGAACCATAACTGATTTAATGAGCCATTACCAGTTTCACTGTAACAACCGTGTGTACTAAGCTTCATCCTTGAGACAAGAATATGTTGCTGACAGGATCACTCAGGTAGACACCCCCAACATTGAGGTGTATCTGGCCACAGTGTGAGAAGGAGCCGCTCAAAAGAGGTGTTCGGTTGGAGGACACCACACAATGGAGCCAATGACAGGGTTTGAGAAACACAACACCTAGGCAACGAAGCCATGGCACACCTAGACATCATTGCCTAGGAGTGCCATGTCTCTTGCCAGAACACCAATCGGAGGACCACTGAGACAGACTTGTGGGACCGACAGAGAGGCATCAAGGGGATGAATGATCTAATGCAGGGCGTGAGAACCAGGAATGGGAGCACCACAGACAGTCCCCAATATCTGCCTGCACCATCCCTACGGCCAGGTAAAAGAACCAGTCCCTTCCCAGGCGGCAGAGACAGAACCAGAGGTCAGTGGAAATCTCAGATTGTATGGTCTTTTTTTGGCCTTATTGTTAACAGTGCGTATACCATTTGATTTCACCACAGCATGTTGCTTTTTATACTTCAACTGTCAAAAGAATATTACTTTCAATTAAACCAAACAATTTTCAATCAAACCAAAGGACTAAGAAAATTACCCCTTTTAATGGCAATTGCAGAAAAGTGCAGTATTTATGATGAACATTTCTGACTAAGTTTACAATCTGTTCAGAGCATGGGCTTCAGCAATGTCTTCAGTACTTCCTCATTGCAAGAGAACCCTCTCCACACAATGGTGCCCAAATGCTGGCTCATTGTTCAATCACAGAATTGTGTCACACCAAGTGGACATTGCTTTTGGGGACAACATTTAATCAATCAGAACCATTTTTAAATATGATGAATGGACTTGGGTACTACTGTTTCTTGAAATACACATCTTTGTCATAAGTACCGTTGTTGTAGGTGAAGGGAATATTTTTTTCATCCATTGATTCACTTAGTTAAAAGTTCCGCAACCTTACCTGGGACAGTCACACCATTGGACAATTACCACGTCTGGTTCAAAATAGTAAGAAAGAAAATAATACATTGCATGAATACAGTCATGATCCAAGTTAAAAAATCAAAGCTTTTAGTAATATGTTTAAAATGTTAACAAAGTTAAGTTGTATTTGTGAAAAAAGGGGGCATCGCGTCAACTATCCAGTTCCACGCCAGCATTCATCTGATACTGCTCTATCCGTGCGTTAGCAAATAAAAGTCTGCTATTAAGTATTATGTTAGTGACTTACTTTGTAAGGCTCAGAGAGAACCTTGTATCATAATCACATATAAATCAACCCTATAAAAGCATAGTTGTTGAAACTGATATCTTTCCATTCTATTTTAAGATTGTGTTTAATCATCTTTGCGTCCCTCACAGACACAAAAGATGAGGTCTGGTGTATTCATGCAACACGACTCCAAATAGCAGATGAGAACGTTACTCCACATTCTATGGCTGTGCTTTTCATATCAGTATAAGATGGCGTATAAAACAATACCATGTAATGAGCTTTGTATCATGAGATGTTTTAGTTACAGCAGAGAGTAGTCCATAGTACATTTGCATAGAGCTGCATGGATTTTTTTTTGTCGTTATTGTTTTTGCAAGAACTGCATCGATTTATTTCTATTACTAATAGGCTGCATAACAGAGTAACGTGAGGGGGCTCTGAGTGGAGGTAAAGTCAGTATTTTTGAACATGTAATGTGTAGAAACATCAGTGTGTTATTATGACAAGCCTCTAAGGGGTACACTGAATGTCACAAAATGTAAACCCAGTGGACATGTACGGTACAGCACTATGGCGTTGATTTTAGCAAGAGATATTGAGTGACGGTTTACTTGGAATGCGTCCCTGGATGTAACGTTTGTGTGCCGTATAAGATATGACCTGAAAGTAATTCCTTCTTTTTTATCCCTCTTCAGCAGTCCTTAAGCTTGTTTTTCTTTTTCTTTCTTCATCGTGGCTCCATAAGAAAATGAAAATATCTGGAAAATACTAGGATTTGGGTTTTGGAGTTTCCTATAGCAACATGTTGAGTCTTTAGGAAACCGCAACTGTTATTGGTTTGACAACCAGAAAACTCTGTGTAAAAAAAACCAAGCTGAGCTAGAAATATATTTTGACATTTAAAGGCTATTCGTGGTGTTCTGAAAGAATCACATTTGGAGTTGAGCCTGTTGGGATAAAAGTACATTTTCAGTAACTAAAATATGCTTGCTAGGAGTGCAAATATCAGTCATGGTTCATTTTAAGCCACATTTTAACCCAAGGTGTATAGTCTACCTTTGTAATGTTTTGCTAATGTAGGTGCTCCACTGCAACTTAAAGGAAAAATACACCTAAAATTGAAATTTTGGTATTTGTTTCATTAGTCCATTATTGACATAGTCCACAAACATTTAGCTAGTTAGCAATCACGTTTTCAAGATATGTGTCTTCCAAAATACAGAAATCATACCTGTATGATGCAAAACACAGCATCAAAGGATGCACAATGCATCATAGGAGGAGACAGTGGTAAAATGGGGTTTTATACATTGTCATGCTTCACACCTATTTTACTGTGTTACACGAGGATGAGTAAATGTGTTTTGGAAACTAACATCACTCAAAGTCTACTTTTAACAGTCACTTCAATTTTCCAAAGCTTCAATCCCCTTTGAGTTTAAGCTGGCTGCTCTGTCAGAAGGAAACTCAGACTTAAATATGTAAAGCAATTGGTATAACCAGAGCTTGACTCATGGATTGTAACTAATCCCTTTTTCATGGACATTTCATAAGAACCTTACTCGTAAAAAAAATTGCATTCTTTACCTCTCGGAGCTCATGGACTTAAATATTACCCAAAGTCAACCTTTACTGATTGTAGAAGCCATTTTGGTCGATGTAAATGGTTGGCGACTTGTGTTGTCTACAGTTTGGCTGTATTTGTATATTCCACTTAATTTGTACCCTACAGTAGAGCAGACATTACCTCTCTAGGAGATTGGATTATTTCATGGACATTGGATGGAATCGTTTTCCTGGCTGCAACGGATTCGGCTGCCAAGGAATATTTACCGACGAATGGGAGGAAGGAAAACAAATCTCCTGTGCAAAATAGCATGATTGTCGGCGGTGTATCGAATGACAGTATGTACACTTCAGCAGAGGGCGTTGTAGGACATTCCATGTAAAAACAAAAGTAGGCTAACAGTTTGTGACAGTTGATCACTTTTTTGCATTTATGGTGATCTCCAAATAAAGATATGTTCTGAATCACACTCAAAGACAGGTTAATAGTTACATTGTTTCATTCATTCACAGGCCAAATATTTGGAGGATGATCAGTGCCACTTTAAAAACGAAATGCTTAAATGGTAAATAGGAACGTGAAAATGATAAATGAATTTATATAGTTATATCAGTGTGCATGATTCATTCCACAATTCAATTGCAAAGTTAAAATGAAAATAGAAAATGGTTTATAAAAAAATTGGAAGTGGTAAACAGAAATTCGAAATGAACATGGTAAATGGAAAATGCCGTTGTAAATTGGAATTGCAATGTGCAAAGTGAAATTGAAAGTGTCTGTTTTCTTTTTCCAACAACCCAATTCAGCATTTTTCCTTTCTATTTCCATGTTCATTTTCAAAGTGTATGCTAAATGGTGTGAACCAGGAGAGTCAGAAACGCCACACCCCCATGCAGTAGTACATAGCCATGTTGCACCCTCTTTGAATTGATCGTAGACTAGTGTCGTGACGTTGTATTAGTTAATATGACGACTGTTGCTCATCAAATGATTAAAAGTTTCTAATTGCGTGATAAACTGATTCAAACAATTATTAACTCATTAACCTGGGGCACCATGAGAAAACTAGTTTCTATTTCCCAAATTAACTCAAAGAATATCAGAATATAGATTTTACAACAGCCGCTAATTAACCAGTTACCTCTACAATCTCGTTCTGAACATTGTATAGTCCGTGAATCTGCACGGACCCGGGTCTCACCAATGAGTTCGTACCACACCAATCATAGTTTAATATGTATTTACTATAAAGCTAAAATAATGATAAAAGATACACATAGACAAAATACATTATAGGCTATTGATTAGAAGTTAGTATAACGGGCCAACACACTATGGCGCGTGTTACCCAAAATGCCGATTTCAAAGAGAGAGACAAAAAAGAAAGTACACGAGAAATATACATTTGGGTGAATTTGTCAGCTATGCTATTCTACCCCTAGCCTTGCCCCAAACTGCCGTTCTTATGGGTCAGAATATAATGATGTAATTACGTGAGGAAGATCTCAGAGGATTCACTGCGTGAACCGTTCAGAGGACCGTTCAGGCTGCTCGATGACTCACTTCTCCGGTGCACCTTTCTGGTCGTCCTCACGATGTCAGTGTCCTTTTGGCTTAGGAGTCTGTTCCCTCACCCTTGCTCTGGAAGGGGTCTTCTGAGGACAGACAGCTATGTAGCTCAGAGCTCACAGCATAGGAATGAAACCGTTTATATACCACGATTCGCTGGGATTGGATGCTAGGGGGTCCGGCTTGAATTCCCCCGCTTAGAAACAGCTCCGTAGCTTGGGTAGAAAAATATTTCTTTGTCTTCAAACTTGTGTTGCGTTCTGGGTTCGTTGACTTTTTAGACCTTGGCTGCAGCTTGGGTCACGTAGTCTCCTCTGTAAATTCTTTACTCACAGGTTTTATACCCTCGGGTCAGAAGTGGGCGTAACCGCCTTTAGGGCAATTCTCTGGGCGTACCAAGTTATGAGGCAAGGTCTAGATTTGACTCAAATCCAATTTTAGACAATGAACTTCACATTTCATCTTTACCAAAACATTCTCTTTGTTTTGGACATTTTCCATACAATGTACAATGTATAAACATCAAACATATACTA